>NW_007259473.1:0-7860 GCF_000164805.1 Carlito syrichta
AAATGGCAACCGCGAGCGGGTCTGGGCCGGGGATGCCCGGGCCGCCCTTCGCTGTCCCGGGGCCGCCGCAGAGCACGGAGCCCGCCCCGAGCGGGAAGCCCCGACAGGCCTGCGGCGCCCACCCCTCTCGCGCGCGGGCGAGTCTCCGGATGCAGCTGCGAGGACGCTGCGGCCCCTGTTCCCGCTCCCGGGTTGCGCTGACCCAGTTTCTAGGGCAGGAAGCCCCCCACCCCCCAACAATTCCTTCCTTTCCTTTTTTCAGATTATGTGTATCTCGTTGTGAGCAAATCCAGTGTTTCTGAACCTTGCCCGTTCTCATCATCGCCTTCCCTGGCACTCTGGAGTAATCAAGCTGTTTTCGGTTGCTTAGGCAGCGCCTAACGCAGGACCTGGGACCTGACGGCACCCAGCGTGTTTCATGGACTGGTGCCCTAGCTCCTCCCCCCCCCAATCCTTGGGAATTAAATTTGGTATTCTTTCACTTCAAACGCCAGTCCTTCCGGAGGAGCTGTTGATTTTCCCACAGGATTCTGTCAAGTGTATACAATGCACTTTGGAATCTCAAATTTTAGAGCTGAAAGGTGCCTTGTAGAAAATCCGTTTCATCTCACTCATTTCACAAACATCAGACCTATAAAGTGTGATGTAGATGGATCGAGCTACACCTTGATAGCTAGACTCCAGGTCTCCAGGCACCTTCGTCATTGCATTCTCGCCAGGACTGCAGTGCCAGTTTAGCCCATTCACTGTAGAGAGGTAATTACACTTGGCTTGATCCAGGTTATGGAGAAATCAGGCTTGGCCAGCGTGTGATGGTTCTGGAATAGTGAGGTTGGTACTATTTCTAGGTGGACCCGTGCCTATGATGGGCTTTGGAGCCGAAAGCCTTCCCTGCAAAATGCATCCCTATTCTCAAGAATAACCAATGCAGCATTGGTTGCTTCTTAAGTTAAAGCACCCAAGTCTTCTTTACCAGTCTGGGTGTGTTTTAGTTAAGGGCAACCGTGAATCCATTAATCGGACATCAGCTCCTTTACAGGGAACAGAACACTGATGGGATAGGACATGGAGTAGGTTAGTTCTGATGCCTGAGAAGCAGTGAAACATCAAGGGATGGTCAGCAAGAAAGTGAAGAAGGACTCCATGTGACCTGCTACACCTTTTACAGTCAGTCCACCCTGAATGTCTTATTTGAATGTAGTAGAGATGGATTCTGCTCAAGTTGGTTGCTGTTTAGAGTCCCAGCAGTGGGCCAAGTCCCATACTAGCTGCTTTCGTAGCCGGAGTTTTGAATTCTTACAAAAAGGAGATGGTACTGTGTCCATGTTACAAACATGTGACAGGCCTGAGGAAACAAGCTCAGAGAAGTTTACCTGGCTGCTGTGGTGGAGTCATTTGCAGTAGAATTGAAGCCTTGCTCTCTTATCTCAAGTGTAGTCAGTGCTCTTTTGCATTATATCTTGCTCCCACTGCAGGCCAGGAAGGCTATGAGAGAATCGCCTGTGGCTGATTTATTGGCGCCTGTGGTTGCCCAGAGAGGCCAGGCAGGACTTTCAGCTGCCCTCTATGCCTTAGAAAGTGGAGCTGTGTGCTTCCACCCTATCTCCTGGGGGGAATGCGAAGGAGCCAGGCTGTCTAGCTGGGGAGGAGGGGCCCCCAGTGCCTTGGCTGTAAAGTATCCTGGCCAGGGCTGTGCTGGGAAGTGTTGCATAATGCCCTCCCCACCACTGAACCAAAGTGATTTATTTACGATGGTCTGTAGGTGGTGCTTGACCAACTTGTCCATTTTAGCAGTAACAGTGCCAGAAGAGAGTTGGAAGTTTTGAATTTTTGCAGATTTTTTTCCTTGTATTAAAAAAGAAGTACAGGTGCTCTTATCTTGATAAATTATAAAGTACTCTTACACCACTTCCTGTGGCTTTTTTCTGCTTATTTATTTCAAGTTGCATGTGAACTTCAGTCTTTTGAGAGGAGAAGGCTAAGAAAAATATTTCTTTTAGCACTGGCTATGGCGACAGCCCTGGCTTTTTGATCATCACTTTATACCATTTGCAGGTTGTGTGTCTTAAACCTAGGCTTTTTCCTCACCTGTCCTCACCTGTAATATGGAAATGAAAATAATACATTAGTCATCACAGTAAGTATTGAAAGAGGTAGCTTATATAGAGCACTTAGTACAAGACCTTGCACATAGTATTTACTCATTATAATAATAGCTGTACAAAATAACCAGAGCAGTGTTTTCCCAGAAAATGAAAGCTATTGCTACTCGAACCTTCTTAGAGTAGAAGAAGAAGAGAGTGTTTGAAGCAAACATCAGTTATAGGATTGATTGAATATATTTCTTTTTTTTTTTTTTTTTAGTCTGGTTCTGTCACCCAGGCTGAAGTGCAGTAGCACAATCACAGCTACTGCAGCCTCGACCTGCTGGTTTCAGGAGACCCTTCCCAGCTTTCCAAGTAACCAGAACAATAGGTGCATCACTACACCTGGCTTTTTTTTTTATTTATTTATTGTAGAGATGAGGTCTCGCCAAGTTGCCCAGGCTGGTCTTGAACCCCTGGATTCAGGCAATCCTCTCGCCTCCACCTCCCAAAGTGCTGAGATTACAGGCGTGAGCCACTGTGCCCGACCTTTATTTACATTTCTACTTTCTCTTTGCTAGCAGGAATTTTTTTTTCTTGTTCTTTTTTGCCTTGTTTGGAGAAAAAATGCTTATAGTTATTTTTAAATATTTTCTAATTTTTTTCTTCCCTGGTTACAAATCAATCATACATGGATGTTTTGTTCCTTCTGAAAGACTCTGGGCACTTCAAGCAAAGAATTTCAATAGCCCACTTGGCTATTGTGTTTGTGAGACCGTAGTTCCATGGCCAAGCAGTATTTACCTGTATTCAGAAGTTGTGATCACTCTTGTCGGTATCGTGTTCTAGGTTTGTACTGGTGTTGTCATTTTCCAACTCTCTCCTTTGAGTACTTCATTTTTTTCTTTCAGAAAAAAATGAAGCCGGGCACATTGGCTCACGCGTATAATCCCAGCACTTTGGGAGGCCAAGGTGAGAGGGTTGCCTGAACCCATGAGTTTGGACCAGCCTGGGCAACTTGGCAAGACCCCATCTCTAAATCAAAAAATTAGCCGGGTATGGGGGCACGTTCCTGTAGTTCCAGCTACTTGAAGGCGGAGGCAGAAGGATCACCTGAGCCCATCAGGTTGAGGCTGAGGTGGCCGTGAGCATGTCACTGTACTCCAGCCTGGGCGACAGAGTGAGACTCCAACTCAAAAAAAAAAAAAGAAAGAAAGGAAATGCAGTCTTTATTTTTTTCATGGACTGAGAAGAATCTTTTCCTCTCCTTTGCAGAGTTCTGATTTTTCTGAAGGTCCATTAACAATTTGCACTGGGCACTGTTGGCATTCTTGTTAGCCTGGCATTATCTGGTATCCTACAATGTTGGTCAGATGGGGTTAGAGGTGCGTGGGGGTTGGCTGTGTCTGCCAGTGGGCAGGAGGCCCCAAACTGACATTTCCCTGTACCGTTAAAGGTTTCTAGAGCATAACTGCTCTTCCTGTGTCACCTACCACGTCTGTCTCGTATCCTCTTCTATAATATTATCAGTAAGTGTTCAAAGTGAACATCTAGAATTGTAGCAGATTTTTTTCCTCAAACAGTATTTTCAGATTGAGAATTTCTGTATCACTTTAGATATTATAAAAGTAGGTGTAATGGAGTAAAAGAATAAATATTTCTTTTTTCTAAACACTATTTAAAAGAAGTCTAAAGCCGGGCTCGGTGACTCAACCTGTAATTCCAGTGCTTTGGGAGGCTGAGGTGAGTGGATTGCCTGAGCCCGCGGGTTCGAAACCCACCTGGGCGACTTGGCGAGACCTCATCTCTACAGTAAATCAAAAATCAGCCAGGCGTGGTAGCGTGCGCCTGTAGTTCCAGCTACTTGGAAGGCTGAGGCGGAAGGATCGCCAGAGCCCAGCAGGTCGAGGCTGCAGTGGGAGCGGCCACTGCACTCCAGTCTGGGTGACAGAGTGAGACTCCAACTCAGAAAAAAAAAAAGAAGTCTGAAAATGGTGTGTTCCTTCCCCTCCCTACCCATGCCCACCCTACTAGTTTAGGAGCACTTTTCTTTCTTAAGCTGGCCCTTGTTTAGTTTAAAATTGCAATTCGCATTACAGTTTATATTTGTTCGTTGAATATAATTAGCATATCCCACACTTTGAACATTTCTTGTGAAATTGCTTCTTTGTAGATACTAGCATAAAGTTGTTCCATTTTACTTAGTTTTCATTAATCCAGAGTTACTTCAGTCTAGAAAGCGAAGAAGGTTTTTGTAGTGTCTTAAATATCAAAGTAATTGTAGAATGTGAAATGATCTCTTGGGTTTCCTTGGTCTCTTGTTCCTCTAAGGCAGTGGTTCTTAATTGAGATGTGGATATTAGAACCACGCAGAGAGCTTTAAAAAAAAAAAAAAGATGGAACAGGCGCAGTGGCTCTCGCCTATAATCCCAGCACTTTAGGAGGCCAAGGTAAGAGGATTGCCTGAACCCACGAGTTTGAGACCAGCCTGGGCAACTTGGAAAGACTTCATCTCTACAATAAATCAAGAAAAATTAGCTGGGCATGATGGTGCATACCTGTAGTTCCAGCTACTTGGAAGGCTGCGGTGGAAGGATCACCTGAGCCCAACGGGTCGAGACTGCGGTGGCCGTGAACATGCCACTGCACTCCAGCCTGTGTGACAGTGCAGTGCGACTCCAACTCAAAAATAAGAAATAAAAAAATAAAAAATACATTAAAAAAGGATCTGTGCCTCACCCCTAGCAATTCTGTTTGGGTTAGTCAGGAGTGGGACTATGCCATCAGTATAGCTCTGCATAGAAAGTTTTACAATATAGTCAGCGATACCATCTCTTCCAGGTTAAGTGATTTCCACAAACATTCCTACATTCTCTTAGTTAAATGCCACACCTTCACTGTCATGTGAAAGAACTATTAAAAAGTCACAGGCTCGGTGGCTCAGCCTGTAATCTCACGCTTTGGGAGGCTGAGGTGAGTGAATTGCCTGAGCCCGCGGATTCAAGACCCACCTGGGCAACTTGGCGAGACCTCATCTCTACAATAAATCAAAAAAATTAGCCGGGTGTGGTAGCGCATGCCTGTAGTTCCAGCTATTTGGAAGGCTGAGGCGGAAGTATCGCCGGAGCCCAGCAGGTCGAGGCTGCGGTGGCCGGGAGCATGCCACTGCACTCCAGTCTGGGCGACAGAGTGAGACTCCAACTTAAAAAAAAAAAACCAAAAAAAACAAGTCACTATATAAAGTATTGTATCATATGCCACTTGTAATATTTTCTTTGACCTTTGTATTTATAGCCGTGAATAAATAGCTCAAAAAAAACTACACATTCCTATGCCAACTTTCCTGTCCCCTTGTCTGAGTGAAGTTAATCATAAAGTCTCAGTGGTAGGAATTGCCAGCGAAAATATCTGAGACTAAATTTCTGCACAAACAGATGTCTTAATCCTTTGTTCCTTTTTTATTAAGAATTCTTGCAGCCTGAAATAACGAAGAGTTTTGTAGTCCAGGGCATCATTCTGGGTACCAGAGATCTGAGAGTTCAGTCTACTACAGTAGATTTTTCTAAATAACGTCAAAGATCAGTATTAAATGTCAAGCTAACTTTATTATTTTTTGTTTTTTGAAACAGAGTTTCTTCACTCTGTCATCCAGGCTGGAGTGCAGTGGCACAATCGCAGCTCACTGCTACCTGGGACCCTGCTGCCTCAGCCTCCTCAGTAGCTGGGAAAACAGGCACGTGCCACCATGCCTGCCTAATTTATCTATTTTATTTAGAGATAGGGTCTTACTTTGTTGCCTAGGCTGGTCTCAAATCCTGGGCTTAAGTAATTCTGCATCAGCCTCCCAAAGTGCTGGGATTAGAGGCATGAGCCACTGCGCCTGGCTTCAGGCTAACTTTAAACAATTATAGATACTAGTATAAAGCTGTTCCATTTTACTTAATTTGAACTGATCGAGAGTTACTACAACCTGGAAAGTAAAGAATGTTTTTGTAGTATCTTAAATATCTGTTCTAAACTTGTTATTATAATAATAATATCAATAATAAGTAAAACTTTTAGCCGGACTCGGTGGCTCAGCCTGTAATCCCACGCCTTTGGGAGGCTGACGTGAGTGGATTGCCTGAGTCCGCAGGTTTGAGACCCACCTGGGCAACTTGGCGAGACCTCATCTCTACAATAAATCAAAAATCACCTGGGCGTGGTAGCACGTGCCTGTAGTTCCAGCTTCTTGGAAGGCTGAGGCGGAAGGATCACTGGAGCCCAGCAGGTGGAGGCTGTGGTGGCCGGGAGCAGCCACTGCACTCCAGTCTGGGTGACAGAGTGAGACTCCAACTCAAAAATAAATAAATAAAGCTTTTTTAAGTATAGCACTCTTACATTTTGGCTCTAGTATTTGTAAGTATAATAAATGGTTAATAATTTTTCTATAGCCTCTCTCACATCTTAAAGTTTCCACCAAAAATTCTCAAATGTAACTTCTCATATCTTTGTATGCATGGAAAGCTTAGGCTATTTCACATACTAGAGAAAATAAAATTAGTAGTCAAAGAATATTGAACAAAGACCATATAAAAAGCCTAGCTAATAATTTGCAAAGTAGGTTGTATTAGAAAATACTCTATTAACTTTGCAGTAAATTGGCGCTATGGACCTGAGGTAAAATCTGGTATATTGCCTTAAAATGTCAAAGGTCTCCTATTATGTAGACAAGTTTGATTGAGTTTTTTTTAATCTGAATTTATTTCATTTTATAAACTTGCAGAGTTTACCCTTATTTGATTCAAATTATTTGCGTATATGTTGAAAGTTCTAAGCTGCTCATGCCAGTAATCCCAGCACTTTGGGAAGCTGTGGTGGAAGGATTATTTGAGCCCAGGAGTTTGAGACCAGCCTGAGCAACATAGACTTCATCTCTACATAAAATGAAAAAATTAGCCAGATGTTGTAGCATGTGCCTGTAGCTCCAGCTACTCAGGAGGCTGATGTTGAAGGATCACCTGAGCCCAGGAGATCAAGGCTATAGGAACCATGATCATGCTACCGCATTCCAGACTGGGCAACAGACCCTATCTTTACAAAAAATAAAATTAACTGAGCATTGTGGCATGTGCCGGTTGTCCCAGATACCTTAGTATGCTGAAGCAGGAGAATTGCTTCAGCCCAGGAGGTTGAGACTGTGGTGAGCTGTGATTGTGTCACTGCGCCCCAGTCTGGGTGACTGAAACCCTACCACACACACCCACACACAAATTTTTTTAAGCTCTAATTGAAGATTTTTTTTTTTTTTTTGAGTGGGCGTCTCAGTCTGGAGGGCAGTGGCATGCTCATGGCCACTGCAACCTCGACCTGCTGGGCTCAGGCAATCCTTCCGCCTCAGCCTTCCAAGTAGCTGGAACTACAGGCATGTGCCACCATGCCTGGCTAATTTTTTTTTTTGTAGAGATAAGGTCTCCCCAAGTTGCCCAGGCTGGTCTCGAACTGGGCTCCTGTCTTGGGCAATCCTCTCACTTCGGCCTCCCAAAGTGCTGGGATTATAGGCGTGAGCCACCACTCTTGGCCAAGTTGAAGATTTTGAAGAAAGGGCACTGTTTTTAAAGTCAGGCTTGAAGCACTATTGGTACCAGTTAATAGCTAGTTGTTGGACTTTGTGTACCTTTTCTGCCTTCTCTGAGCCCATAGTTTCTCAACCATGAAATGGAACTAATAGTACCTGCTTTACTATCTATCTTACAGATTTTTTTTTTTTTTTTGAGTTGGAGTCTCACTCTGTTGC
>NW_007259473.1:7949-8560 GCF_000164805.1 Carlito syrichta
GCAGAGGCGGGTCTCGAACCCGCGGGCTCAGGCAATCCACTCACCTCAGCCTCCCAAAGGCGCGGGATTATAGGCTGAGCCACCAAGCCCGGCTGATTTTTTTTTTTTAAAGATAGTGTAGGGCAGTGGTTCTCAAATTGTGGTCCAAGGGTGGGCATGGTGGCTCATACTTGTAATCCCATACTTTGGGAGGGTGAGGGAGAAGATTGTCTGAGCCCAGGAGTTGGAGACCAGCCTGGGCAACATGGGGAGACCTTGTCTCCACGATTAAAAAAAAAAAAAAATTAGCTGGCATAGTATTGTGTGCTTAAAGTCCCAGCTATTAGGGAGACTGAAGCAGAAGGATTACCTGAGCCCACCTCCCTTATATTAGACCAAATTCTCAATAAGCTTGAACCTAAACGACATATGACAGCAGATTGAATATAGAAGCAGATAAGAGTCCAGCTGTATTTTTTAATGCCAGGTATTAAAGAGGATTGCAAAATGCTTCTCACTTGTTTTTGACAATATAGTGGTGATTTTGAGGGGAAAAAATGTTAATATGTAATGGGTTATTGCTATTTTAAATTAAATATTTAAAGTGTTCTCACTTTTTTTTTTTTTTTTTG
>NW_007259473.1:8688-22909 GCF_000164805.1 Carlito syrichta
GTCTCGCCAAGTTGCCCAGGCGGGTCTCGAACCCGCGGTCTCAGGCAATCCACTCGCCTCGGCCTCCCAAAGTGCTGGGATTACAGGTTGAGCCACCAAACCCGGCCAGTGTTCTCACTTTTAATTTCAAATATGGCAAATACTGATAAATACTATCAACATAAACAATAGCTCTTTGCAATCCTTAATACTTTTTTTTTTTAGTTGAAATCTCAATCTGTTGCCCAGACTGGAGTGCAGTGGCACGCTCACAGCCACCGCAGCCTCAACCTGCTGGACTCAAGTGATCCTTCAGCCTCAGCCTTCCAAATGACTGGAACTATAAGCATGCGCCACAAAGCCCAGCTAATTTTTTGGTTTATTGTAGAGGTGAGGTCTCACCAAGTTGCCCAGGCTGGTCTTGAGCCCCTGGGCTCAGGCATTTCTTTCACCTCCACCTCTCAAAGTGCTGGGTTTATAGGCATGGGCCACTGTACCCTGCCAGTCCTTAATAAAGACTTTAATAAGTGGATCTCGAGACTAGAACTTTCGAACTGCTGAGAAAGGGTAATGGTTGAGTAGTTTCTATCAGGACAATTCTCCTGCAGATAAAAGCTGAAAACTTGAAAAAACAGTTCTGAAAATTACTAGATGGCATTTGAGAATCACAGAAACTGGCACAAGGTCTGCAATTGGAAGAGGGGAAGAGCAGTGGATAAGTTTCCATTTTTCTGGCTTTTAGACTGAGGGGAGATCCCAGTTGGTGGCATGATGGGTTGACTAAGGCTGGAATAATAACCTGTACTCTTGCTTGAAGAAAAGAGGACAGAGCCCAGAGTGATCATGCAGCTAGAAAGTGAGGGAAGAAATCTTAGAAAGGGTGCTGGAGTGACAGAAGAAGGCCAAAAAGATAGAGTCCTCAGACGCTGTCCACCACAGGGAGGCAACGTGGAGTCTAAGTCCAGCAAAGTTAATTGCAAAAACAAAAGCATAATACTCTTTGGAGGAATGTTACAGAATCTGGAGTCTACTGTATTCATCATAATGTCTAGGATATCGTCAGAAACCATCACCCTTGTCCATGGAGATTGACCCCACAATTATCCAAAGATTGGATTTAGCAGAGAAGATTTAAAGCAGCTATTATAACAATGCTGAAGGATGAAAAGCTACATAAAGTTGCATATATAAGCAAAAAGGAAATCTCAGCAGAGAAATAGAAGCTTTAAAAAAGAATGAAATGAAAATTTTAGACCAGAAAATACCATATCTGAAACCAAAAATCTCCCTGAATGGGTTTAACAGATTAAAAATGACAGAGGAGTCAGTGAAATTGAAAATAGATTAATAGAAGTGAGAAATCTGGAGCAGAAAGAGAAAGAAATGGGTGTATCTAAAGTTCTTTGTGAGCTTCTGGGCTCCATATGAATGTCAGGGCTTATTAATCCAGCTTCCTTTCCAGGCCTCAACTCGCCGCTTCCCTTTACACATGTCAGCTTCAGAGTTTGTAAGTACAGGTCATCTAAAAGAGGGTTCCAAGTTCTTTCTCCGCATCTCAACTCCTTTTCTCCCCAGGGACTGGCTCCATTCACTCTTTTGATGGCCTCCCTTTTGCCTGGGCCTCTGGTCCCCTCAGCCTAGGAGGTCTCCCTTGACCCACAACTCGCTCAGGCCCTGTCCATCTGCGCCTGTGCTTTCTAGCCTCTGGTTTCTTTTTTTTTTTTTTTTTTTGAGTTGGAGTCTCACTGTTGCCCAGGCTGGAGTGCAATGGCATGCTTACAGTCACCACAGCCTTGACCTGCTGGACTCGGGCAATCCTTCTGCCTCAGCCTTTCAAGTAGCTGGAACTACAGGCGCACGCTACCACATCTAGCTAATTTTTGATTTATTGTAGAGATGAGGTCTCGTCAAGTTGCCCAGGTGGGTCTCGAACCCGCGGGCTCAGGCAATTCACTCACCTCGGCCTCCCAAGGTGCGGGATTACAGGCTGAGCCACCGAGCCTGACCCAGCCTCTGGTTTCTAATAGTCCCTGCAGACAGATGTTTTGCCTTTGCTGCCTTCCTGAACTGTTGTCAGGTCACCAGGATTCTCCCCACACTTTGAGGGTGTTTGTCATCGGCTGTACCACCAATTCCTCTTCAGTATTTGGTCCATGGCCACCTCCTTCCCGGGAGCCTCCTGCCTTTCCTTCCCCTCTCATCTTTCCTCAGTGACAATATGTGTTGTTCTCTTTTGTCTCACTGTGTCTTTTCTGTGTCTTCCAAAGGTTCATTCTTAGTTTTTCCCCTCTTATTTCACTCAGCTTTAGAGTCTACTTTATTTATTTTCATCCTTGGTTAGTTCAGCCTTGTCACTTCAGAGGCCTCCTCTCCCTTTCTAGCCCCGCTGTCTCTAGAACCCATACCTGCCTCTTGTCTCCACCAATCGCTAAGTGTTCCTACTCAGATGTTCTGGGGTAGACACTTGAGCCACTGTGTCCAAAGTGAAACCTCTCTTACTGTCCAGTTTCTGTTCCTCTTCTCTGGTGTTCTATCAGCACCTGGCACACAACAGTTACTCTGCTGGTATGTTCTGAAGGAATGGGTGAATGCTTCAGTTACCCAGCCTGGAATTCTGAGACCTTTGACTTGATCTCTGCGACTGACTGGATCCAGTCTGCTGCCAACTCGTGCCGGTTCTGTGTCTGATATGATATGTTTCTTGTATTTCTTTCTTCATTCCTGCTGCATTACCTTGATGCTGTCATAGGCTCCTAGCCAGCCTTTCTTTCTCTGTGTCTTTCTGTTGCTAATAGTTTGTTGTTGCTGTTGTTTTGAGTAGGGGTTTCACTTTGTTACCCAGACTGAGGGGCAGTGGCAAGATCACAGCTCACCACAACCTAGTCTACTTCCTAGGGTCAGGTGATCCTTTTGCTTCAGCTTCCCAAGTAGCTGGGACTACAAGCGTGTGCCACCATGCCCAGCTAATTTTTCTTATTTCTTGTAGAGACAAGGTCTCACTGTGTTTTCTAGGTTGGTCTCTATCTCCTGGGCTCAAGCAATCCTCCCACCTTAGCCTTCCAAAGTGCTTGAATTACAGGCATGAGCCATCATGCCCAATCTAGTGTTATTCATTTTACCTTTTTTGAGTTGGAGTCTCCCTCTGTCTTCCAGGCTGGTGTGCGGTGCTACGATCATGGCTACTGCAGCCTCCATCTCTGGGCTCAGGCAGTCCTTCTGCCTCTGCCTTCCAAGTTGCTGGGACTACAGAAGTATACCACATGCCCTGCTAACTTTTTATTTTATTATAGAGACAAGGTCTTGCCAAGTTGCCCAGGCTGGTCTTGAATCCCTGGGCTCAGGCAGTGCTGGAATTACAGGCGTGAACCACCATGCCCAACCTAATGGTTTGTTTTTCTTTTCTTTTTTTTTTTTTTGAGTCGGTCTCTCATTCTGTTGCCCACGCTACACTGTAGTTGCATACTCATGGCTACCACAGCCTCCACCTGCTGGATTCGGGTGATCCTTCTGCCTCAGCCTTCCAACTAGCTGGAACTACAGGCATATACCACAATGCCTGGCTATTTATTTATTTATTGTACACTGTAGTTGCATACTCATGGCTACCACAGCCTCCACCTACTGGATTCAGGTGATCCTTCTGCCTCAGCCTTCCAACTAGCTGGAACTACAGGCATATACCACAATGCCTGGCTATTTATTTATTTATTTATTTATTTATTTATTTATTGTAGAGAGGTAGTCTCGCCAAGTTGCCCAGGCTGGTCTTGAACCCGTGGACTCAGGCAATACTCTTGCCTCTGCCTCCCAAAGTGCTGGGGTTATAGGTGTGAGCCACTGTACCTGCCTAATGGTTTTCATATGTTGCTGTTAGAGTAGTCTTGACTCAGGCCTCATGGTGGTGACAATGATAATAACTGGTACTTATTGAACACTCACTATGGACCCCACAGTTTCTAAGTGTTTCTATGCATTATTTTTATTAAATCCAAATAACAACCTATAAAGTATATATTATCATTATGCATATTTTACAAGTGATATGGAGGCACACAGAGTTAAGTGTCTTGTCAAGAACACACAGCTAGTAAATGACAGAGCTGAAATTTTAAGCTGATTTCAGAGTTTATGCTTTGACTCCTATGCCGTTCTCCCTCTCACAGAGTAGGTAACTGATCACATTGTTTTTACTCAAACATCTTATCTTGTTATTTCAGATGCAGCACTGCCTTCCAGTCTTAAACCTAGTGCCCTCTGTGAGCTGACACCACCTCTTGTCCTTACCTTCTGCTTACTTCGTTTTGTTCCTATGCCACCCAGTAATTTTACTCAGTCTGTGTTTTCTGCCTGTCCCTGTAAGTCCAGTCAAATGCCTCATTTCCCGTAGGTCGCCTGTGTTTGTCTCCCTCCCATGGCATGTTCTCTGAACTGCTCTGTGGCACTAACTGCTTGACTTCATTTTATCATTACTGCTTGATGTTGTATCTTCCCCGTGAGCCTGTCATCTTGAGTGTAGCATGTGTCATTTTTCCCTGTCTCCATGCTTGGTACTCCATGCGTTCAAATATTTTTTGTTTATTAAATTTTTCTTCAGAAATATTTGTTGAGTAAGTGAAGAATTTAAGTTACTCATAGACCATTAACCACGAGATTTTTGTGGCTGTGGCATATTAGATACTATTCCTCCTTTCTGTATGGTTCAATAGCTCATTATACTAATGCACAATATGTAACAGGAAGAACTGGTGAGAGTGTTTATGATCTGAGGGCTTGGGTTTTTGAGACAGTTTGTAAGGCTGGTTTAAAATAACTTCAATCTCAACCATTTCACTGATTTTATGATACATGTTTTTCACATGCTAACGTTTCCAATATAGGGTTTTATTTTTTTTTTTTAAATCCCCCTGTGAATTGATGGTGCTTTAGAATCAGGGAAGTGTGGTAAGTACAATAAATAGTGACTTCTGATTAAATGGCTTCTTGGCCCAATACCCACTGTCTGGGCCTGGGCACAGTGGCTCATTCCTGTAATCCCAGTGCTTTGGGAGACTGAGTTGGGAGGATTGCTTATGGCTACAAGTTCTAGACCAGCCTGAGCAACGTAGCGAGACCCTGTCTCTACAAAAGATAAAATATAAAATAGCCAGGCATGATGGTGTTCACTAGAGGCCAGGAGTTCAAGGCTGCCATGAGCTATGATTGCACCACTGTACTCAGCCTGGGAGACAGAGTAACATTCCAGTTCAAAAAAAAAAAAAGAAGAAGAAGATATTAAGGCTTGAACCTATTTCTGTGAATATAAAGAAAGAACCAAATTGTCTTTGGTCTTAGAGCCACTGTGCCTGACCACCTTAGTAGCTTCTGTTATCTTCTTATTTCTTATTTCATTGCTGATTAAAGATTTTAAAAAATGAGATAGTGTGGCCAGGCGCAGTAACTCACATCTATAATCCCAGCACTTTGGGAGGCCAAGGTGAGAGGATTGCCTGAGCCCAGGGGTTCGGGACCAGCCTGGGCAACTTGGCAAGACCTCATCTCTACAATAAATTTTTTAAAAATTAGCTGAGTGTGGTGGCACATGCCTGTAGTTCCAGCTATTTGGAAGGCTGAGGCGGAAGGATTGCCTGAGCCCAGCAGGTCAAGGCTGCAGTGGCTGTGAGGCTCCAACTCAAAAGAAAAAAGAAAAAAAATGAGATAGGAGTAAGAGTTTTTTTTTTTAATTGGAGGAATAGGGTAAACTATTATGTTTGAATAAGTAGGATTTAAAAGTAATGCATGGATGTAGAGTTAAAAGAATCAAGTTGTAGGATTCCCAAGTAAAATGTTATGTATATAAAAATTTAAAACAGTACTTAAGGGATATTGACCTATGCAGTAAGATGTGGTGATATACAGGAGAGTCATAGACATGGAATTGGTTAGGTACGCTTGGAGGCAGGTAGGTGGGGATGGAATGAGGTAGCGATGCCAGTGGGCTCTACGATGTTTGTGAAGTTTGTTTTCTGTGCTGAGTAGTGGATAAGTAGGTGGGTATTTTTTACAATGTCTTCTGTCCCTACTTGTTTATCTGAAGTATTCTATAATTTTTAAAGATGAGGGAAAAAGGAATACATGTATGAGTTGTTTATGTTACACTTCAATAATAGGTTTGGTTTTTTTAAAGTGAACTTTTTTTTTTTCAGTTGGAAGCTCATTCTGTCGCCTAGACTGTAGTGCCATGGCACAGTCACAGCCACTGCAGCCTCAACCTGCTGGTTTCAGGTGATCTTCCACCTCAGCCTTCCAAGTAGCTGGAACTACAGGTGCACACCACCATACCCGGCTAATTTTCTTTCTCTTAATTGTAAAGACGAGATCTTGCTAAGTTGCCCAGGCAGGTCTCGAACCCCTGGGCTCAGGCAATCCTCTCACCTCTGCCACTCAAAGTGCTAGGAGCACAGGCTGAGCCATCACACCTGGCTGTAGTGAACATTTTACTGGATTCTTTGAACCTTTCTAGAGACATGTACATAAACAGGAATACATTTATGCATAAATTCCTCTTCACTTTTAAAAATAAAATAGCCATTCACTCCTTTAACATAAATAATAGTCTTCTCTATATAATTTTACACTGTGCCTTTTTAACTTAATATATCTTGGAGATTATTTCATACCGGTGCATTAAATACGCAGTTTTAATAAAAGTAGACTACTTTTTCTCAGTAATAATTGCTTTCTCTTTACCAGTTATCATCTAGACCATCTAATGAGCATAAACTCTTGTTTTGCTGTATCACTTTTGCTTAACCAGTGGGCAATCCATGTTCCTCCCTGATTCCTCTTTCCCAACACTTGCATTCCTGAGACTTCCCACAGGTGTCCTTTGTGGCCCTCCGCTTCTAGGCTCCTCAGTCATGGGTCTTGTTTCCTCTGGGAGGGGAAGGAAGGAGGTTTGGGCTTTGGACCTGAGAAGCCTGGTGTGACTCCCGTGCTCTGCCACTTACAAGCAGTGTGACCTCAAATGAATCACTTAGTTCTCTGTGTTGACTCAGCTCCTTCATGGGTAAGATGCACGTAGTTGGATTAGAGTTGCATTGAGAGTTAAATGATTGAAAAGTGTCTGACACGTAGAGGCACTACACAGGTTGGCTATTTTTATTGTATTATCGATCACTCAGCTGTCTGCAGCCCAAGGTCTGCTAGATGGTTAACCCCACACTCCACCACTGACCTTGGTCTCTCTAGCTAGTGAGGAAACTTCTCACTCTTTTTCAGGATCTGCTCTTTCAAAGAATGTTCTTCCAGCCACCCAGGGATGCCCTTTATGCTACAGCTGCCTTCTCCCTAAAGCACCAGGGCTCTGCACAGCCAGGGTAGAGAAGGTGAGAGGAACAGTCTCCCACCTGCCTGGAACCAGGGCCCTTCCAAATGTCCTTGCTGCTCAAACTAGGCTTCTCAGCCAGAATTCTGCATGTTCTTCTCATATAGGAATTTCCCCTGAGACCCAGATGTTTTTCCTGCCTTCTCCTTCTGCATGCTTAAGTGTCTGAATCCAATTGAGATCAGGGTTTAAGTTCTTTCTTATAAGGCTCCTGAGCCCCATGTCAGGAGATGTGGCTTGACATCTATTGTAAGGGTTCCTGATAAGTCGCCAAACATTTTATGATAGTTGGGAGCCCAGCGTCCTGTGTTCACCAGAGGATCCCTAAGGAGCTGTAGCAACAGCTCTAGCCCATCTAGGACAACCAGTTATGTTAACTTTTACAGCTAACGTGAGCATTTTCATTACTTGATTTTCACATAAATTATCTTACCTCTGAGGGAGGGATCAGTATCTCATTTTTATTTTTCCAGAGAGGAAACAGGATTAGAAACACTATGCTCACATGGGAAGAAAAGGACAGACCTTTCTTTCGCTCATGTCATTCACACCATGCTGCCTTCTTACCAGGTGAAAAAGGGCCATATTTTATAGCTCAGCAGAGTTTATTTCAGTTGTCGTAATGGGGGAAATTTAATGTTACCTAGGTTTGGAGTGAAATTAACAGGATTGAAGACTGTTGAGTAATTTTGTTTAAATTCCAGGTCTCCTTGCTACTCAGCTGGTTTGTGTGAAGTATAGGCAATTTTATAAAAATACACACACACACATTTATGTTGTCCTTTTTTCAGAACCACAATGGACACTGCTAGCCATAGCCTTGTCCTTCTGCAGCAGTTGAACATGCAGCGAGAATTTGGTTTTCTGTGTGATTGCACAGTTGCCATTGGAGATGTATACTTCAAAGCCCACAGAGCAGTGCTTGCTGCTTTTTCCAACTATTTCAAGATGATATTTATTCACCAAACAAGGTAAGGATATGTTTTTATAAATAGGAAGAATTTTTAATATTGTGATTTATATATGCATTACTATATTATTTTGGCGATCCTGTTTCATAGATCACCCTAAGGAAAACGTGTTAATAATTTGTTTTTGTACATCAGTAATTAAACTCAGTGTGTAGGATCCATGGTGGAAAATAAGAATGAAAACAACAATTACTAAATATTGAAGGTTTACCCCATACCCAAGCACTAAAATTTTTTTTTTTTTTTTGAGTTGGAGTCTCACTCAGTCGCCCAGACTGGAGCGCAGTGGCCACTCCTGGCCACCGCAGCCTCGACCTGCTGGGCTCGGGCGATCCTTCTGCCTCAGCCTTCCAAGTAGCTGGAATTACAGGCGCATGCTACCACACCCAGCTAATTTTTGATTTATTGTAGAGATGAGGTCTCGCCAAGTTGCCCAGGCAGGTCTCGAACCCACGGGCTCAGGCAATCCACTCACCTCGGCCTCCCAAAGTGCTGGAATTACAGGCTGAGCCACCAAGCCTGGCCCTATATGTTTTTTTGTTGTTGGGTTTTTTTGTTTTTTTGAGTTAGAGTCTCACTCTGTTACCCAAGCTGGAGTGCTGTGGCACACTCAAGGCCACCCCAGCGTCAACCTGCTGGGCTCCAGCTATCCTTCTGCCTAAGCCTTCCACGTAGCTGGAACTACAGGCGCTTGCTACCATGGCTGGCTAATTTTTTGATTTATTGTAGAGACGAGGTCTCGCTAAGTAGCCAGGGCTGGTCTCAAACCCACAGGCTCAGGCAATCCGCTCACCTCGGCCTCCCAAAGTGCCACCGAGCCTGGCCCACAGTTATTTCTATTACCTGAATTCTAGATTTATGTGTAAAAACTGAATTTGAGATAATTTTAAAGCTTTTCAAAATGATCCCTGTATTCATTTGTGATGAAGAAACAGACATATTAATATATTTTGGAAGCCAAAATAAAGTTAGTATAATTTAAGTTTCAAATATTAACAGCTTCAATAGGTTCTTTTTTAAAAATTCAATTATTTTTATTGTGGTTTTGTATATATATGTGTGTATATACACACATAAAATGTGTCATTTTAACCATTTTAATTATACAATACAGTGGCAGTGATCACGTTCACAGTGTTGTACAACCATTTCCACTGTCTTATTTCCAAAACTTTTAATCACCCCAAACAGAAACTCAGGGAAGTGTTGACATCAGGGAATTGGCATCAGTCAATGGACTTGCCTTCCCGGAAGCAGAAGCTTGTGTCAGTGCATCAGCAGGTGCTGCTGGCAGTATGCTGGCAGTCCGTTGCTTTAGTCGTGGCATCTCAGATTCCTTCTTCTTCCCTTGGTTTCCACTCTTAGCTCTCGCCCACTGTTTATATAGTCTGTGGCAGGGTTTTTTAAGTTACCAGTTCAGTGCTCTATTGACATGATTTTTAGCTGCTCAGTAGTACAGAGATACCACACAGCAGGCCCAGCCCATTAAGCAGTAACTCCTCATCCCATGACCCTCAGCCCTTGGTAGCCTCCCATCTACTACTGTCCTTATGAATTTGCCTATTCTAGTTATTTTATGCAACATGTGTCCTTTTATGCCTGGCTTATTATACTGAGCATGATATTTTCAGGGTTCATCTGTATTGTAGCAGGTTTCAGAACTTCATTGTTTTTTATGACTGAATGGTATTCCATTGTAGGTATAGACCATATTTTATTTATCTATTCATCTATTTTTTGGGGTTTTTTTGAGTCAGAGTCTAACTCTTGTCATCCAGGCTGGAGTGCAGTGGCATGATCACAACCACCTCAGCCTTCCAAGTAGATGGAACCACAGGTGTGTGCACTATCACACCTGGCTAATTTTTTTTACATATTATAGAACCAAGTTCTCACCAAGTTGCCCAGGCTGGCTTTGACCCCCAGACTCAGGCAATCCACTTGCCTCTGCCTCCCCAAGTACTGGGATTACAGGTGTGAGCCACTGCATCAGGCTTATCCATTCATCTTTTGGTGGACACTTCAGTTGTTCCCACCCTTTGGCTACTGTGATTGAGTCCCTGTTTTCAGGTTTCTTTGGTTATATATTCAGCAGACTGTTAAATTCCTTAAGAACAGGATACCTAGCCGGGCTCGGTGGCTCAGCCTGTAATCCCGTGCCTTGGGAGGCTGGGTTGAGTGGACTGCCTGAGCCCGCGGGTTCGAGACCCACCTGGGCAACTTGGTGAGACCTCATCTCTACAGTGAATAAAAAATTAGCCGGGCATGGTAGCACACGCCTGTAATTCCGGCTACTCAGAAGACTGAAGCAGAAGGATCGCCGGAGCCCAGCAGGTTGAGGCTGCGGTGGCTGGGAGCGGCCACTGCACTCCAGTCTGGGCGACAGAGTGAGACTCCAACTCAAAAAAAAAAAAAAAAAAGAACAGGATACCTATTTTGTCCACCACTTTTCTAGTTCTGACACCTAGTATAGTGCAGATCACTTAGGAGCTACTCAGTTAGTGTCGAGCCAGTCAGAACATTTGTGCTTCCTGACTTTAGGTAGTAGGTTGAATATATGAAGGCTTGATGCCGGGCCATAAAATTGGTATGAAATGAAAGTTTAAGCTTTTGGGTTGCTGTGCTTCATCAAGGCAGATTGTTAAGTTTGAACATAGGAAGAAATTGCTTTAACCTAAGATATACTGTTAATGTAAAGGCTAACTATGTTGTGTTTCATTTTGTGTGGGTCTGTTTTTGTTTTTTAACAGTGAGTGCATAAAAATACAACCAACTGACATCCAGCCTGACATATTCAGCTATTTGTTGCACATTATGTACACGGGGAAAGGACCAAAACAGATTGTGGATCATAGTCGTTTGGAGGAAGGGATTCGATTTCTGCACGCCGACTACCTTTCTCACATTGCAACTGAAATGAATCAAGTGTTCTCACCGGAGACTGTGCAGTCCTCAAATTTGTATGGCATTCAAATCTCAACAACCCAAAAGACGGTTGTCAAACAAGGAATGGAGGTCAAAGAGGCTGCTTCCAGTAACAGTGGTAACCGAGCTGCTGTCCAGGGCGACCACCCCCAGTTGCAGCTCTCTCTTGCTATTGGTCTGGATGATGGCACTGCAGATCAGCAGAGGGCCCATCCTGCTGCCCAGGCCTTGGAGGAGCACCAGAAACCCCCAGTGTCCATCAAGCAGGAGAGATGTGACCCAGAATCTGTGATCTCCCAAAGCCACTCCTCACCCTCATCAGAGGTGACGGGCCCCACCTGTACTGAAAACAGTATCAAAATACACTTATGCCATTACTGTGGGGAGCGTTTTGATTCCCGTAGTAACCTAAGACAACATCTCCATACACATGTGTCTGGATCCCTCCCATTCGGTGTCCCTGCTTCCATTCTGGAAAGTAATGACCTTGGTGAAGTGCATCCACTTAATGAAAATAGCGAGGCTCTTGAATGCCGCAGGCTCAGCTCTTTTATTGTCAAGGAAAATGAACAGCAGCCTGACCATTCAAGCCGGGGTGCCGCAGAGCCTCTCCAGATCAGCCAAGTGTCGTTGATCTCCAAAGACACAGAACCAGTAGAATTAAACTGTAATTTTTCTTTTTCAAGGAAAAGAAAAATCAACTGTACCATCTGTGGGCATAAATTTCTTCGAAAGAGCCAGTTGTTGGAACACATGTATACACATAAAGGTAAATCTTACAGATACAACCGATGCCAAAGGTTTGGTAATGCATTGGCCCAGAGATTTCAGCCATATTGTGACAACTGGTCTGATGTCTCCCTGAAAGGTTCTCGCTTGTCACAGGAACACTTAGACTTGCCTTGTGCCTTAGAGTCAGAGCTCACACAGGAAAATGTGGACACTATCCTGGTTGAGTAACAGCTGCTTCTTCAGAATTGTATACGAATTCTGAAAAAAAACTCACATGTATTTTTAATTCATAAATTATTTCCCTTTTCAAGTCCCGTTGACTTTTTTTCATTGCAATTTATCCATGGTAATAAGGTGAAAAATGTCATAATACATAGCTAATAAAATGTAACCTTCAACTTGTACTATGAACTTCCATAAATTACAGTTTAGAAGTCAGAAACATTCGTGACCCGCCTGGGCAACTTGGTGAGACCTCATCTCTACAATAAATCAAAAATTAGCTGGGTGTGGTAGCGCATGCTTGTAGTTCCAGCTACTTGGAAGGCTGAGGCGGAAGGATCGCTGGAGCCCAGCAGGTGATGCTGCGGTGGCCGGGAGCAGCCACTGCACTCCAGTCTGGGCGACAGAGTGAGACTCCAACTCGAGAAAATAAAAAAAAAAGAAGTCAGAAACAAATATAGAGATATGGAAACTTTAGGAACAAGGGGAGATTCAAAAAAAACCTGAAATGTAGTTATAAAAATTTATGTATGCTTAGCTGTTCAAACTTCGGTCACCTTCAAAATACTCTCCGTTTGATATCATACAGCTATCAAGATGCTTTTTCTACTACTCAGTTTTTGAACTCGTCAGTTTTGATGATTTTTAGTGATTCTGCCTTTTTTTTTTTCTTTTGAGTTGGAGTATCACTTCGTCTCCCAGGCTGGAGTGCAGTGGCACGCTCACGGCCACCCCCACGTCAACCTGCTGGGCTCAGGGGATCCTTCCGCCTCAGCCTTCCGAGTAGCTGGAACTATAGGCACGTGCTACCATGCCTGGCTAATTTTTTTATTTATTGTAGAGATGAGGTCTTGCCAAGTCGCCCGGGCTGTTCTCGAACCTGTGGGCTCAGGCAATCCCCTCACCTCGGCCTCCCAAAGTGCTGGATTACAGGCTTGAGCCACCATGCCTGGCCTGATTCTGACATTTTTTGGCAAAGTGTTTCCCTTTGAGGACTTTTTTCACCCAGGAAATACAGAAAAGTGGCTCGGGGCAAGATCGGGTGAATAGGGAGGGTGTGGCATGGGGGTCATGCCGTGTTTTGGGCAAAAACTGCTGAACACTGCAGTGTGAGCAAGTGCACTCACAGATCACCCATCATGAAATGGACAAACACGTTGAAAGAATCTCCCAAAAAAACCTCACTGAAGCCAAACATAGCCTCTTACAACAATGCTAATGCCAATGGCTTCCTAGGACACTTACCTAGTGGGAAACGCCTGTAGTACAAGGGGTCTGCCCTCCAAAAGATAATTCCAGGTTTTTTTGTTGTTCCCTCCTCATAGTTATTTATAGAATTTCCAAGTTTTTCCAGGTTGTAGAATCAATAAAGAAAATGAAATATGTTTTAAAGCATATATTAAACTATCACTTTTACATGAATTAAAGCCCCTATGAGGATTATTTTGAAATATTTTCTGCTTTATAGGAAATTGATAGTCATTTTAATGCATAAATATGTTATATATATGTTATATGTGTAAACGTTTAAGACATAGTTATATCAGATGTGTGTAGTTTTGTTTTTTACTTAGTAGCTCTGCATCTTTTTTTTTTTTTTTTTTGAGTAGGAGCCTCACTCTTGTCGACTGGAATACAGTGGCACACTCACGGCCACTGCCGCCTCTGCCCATTGGATTCAGGCTAAGATCCTTCCACCTTAGCCTCCCAAGTAGCTGGATCTACTACAGGTGTGTGCCATAACACCCGGCTAATTTTTTGATTTATTGTAGAGACAAGGTCTCACTAAGTTGCCCAGGCTGGTCTTGAACCCCTGGACTCAGGCAGTCCTTTTGTCTCTGCTTACCAAAGTGCTGAGATTACAGGCATGAGCCACTGTGCCGGTTACTCTGTAACATCTTACATGGCTTTTATTCATTTTTTAGCATTGAGTATGCCTCATTTTTAATAAAAAAAAATTTTTTTTATTTTTATTTTTAATCTCACTCTGTCACCCAGACTGGAGCGCAGTGGCCGCTCCCAGCCACTG
>NW_007259473.1:22929-31123 GCF_000164805.1 Carlito syrichta
ATCCACTCACCTCAGCCTCCCAAAGCGCGGGATTACAGGCTGAGCCACCAAGCCCGGCAAAAATTATTTCAGTAAAAAGAGAGAAAGAGGGAAGAGTCAGACATAAAAAAAATCTTTAAGAGAAAGAGTAAGGTACATACACAGGAAAGCACTTCAGGAAAGGCAGAGCTTCAGTAGAACAGTATTGACTACCACCCCAGTGTTGTTACATTAGACTAGTGTTCTCATAGAGACCTTAAGAGCAATTTGAGATTTTTATGACCAAAAGTTCAGAGAGTTTAAAGAGGAAAGTGATGAAATACAAATTATCTTTCTAGACTGGGCGCGGTGGGTCACACCTGTCATCCCAGCACTTTGGGAGCCCAAGGTGAGAGGATTGCCTGAGCCCAGGAGTTCGAGACCAGCCAGAGCAACTTGGCGAGACCTCATCTCTACAATAAATTGAAAAAATTAACTGAACGTGGTGGTGCATGTCTGTAGTTCCAGCTACTTGAAAGGCCGCAGCAGAAGGATCACCTGAGCCCAGCAGGTCGAGGCTGTGATGGCCAGGAGCGTGCCACTGCCCTCCAGCCTGGGTGACAGAGTGAAACTTCAACTAAAAAAAAATTATCTTTCTACTCTCAGTGGATTTTTTTAGGCTGCCTGGGTTGATGTTAATTTTCTAAAAAACACTTGAAACAGTAATTTTTAGACCAGGCACAGTGGGGCGAACCAGTATTTCCAGCTACTTGGGAGACTGATGCAGGAAGATCCCTTGAGCTAAAGAATTCGAGGCCAGCCTGGACAATGTAGCAAAACCCTGTCTTTCAAAAAAAAAAAGTAATTTTTCAGTGGCACAGTTTTCGCTGTTTTTTGTTCCATAAAACTATCAAGGTGAATATATTCAGTGGTCTAAAACTCTGTTTAAAATCTAAGATGGGGCTGGGCTTGGTGGCTCAGCCTGTAATCCCGTGCTTTTGGGAAGCTGAGATGAGAGAATTGCCTGAGCCCGTGGGTTCGAGACCCGCCTGGGCAACTTGGCGAGACCTCATCTCTACAATAAATCAAAAACTAGCCGGGCGTGGTAGCGCGTGCCTGTAGTTCCAACTACTTGAAAAGCTGAAGCGGAAGGGTTGCCAGAGCCCAACAGGTTGAGGCTGCGGTGGCCGGAAACGTGCCACTGCACTCCAGCCTGGGCGACAGAGTGAGACTCAAACTCAAAAATAATAATAATAATAATAAAATCCAAGATGGGGCCAGGATCAGTGGCTCAGCCTGTAATCCCAGCACTTTGCGAGGCCAGGGTGAGTGGATTACCTGAGCCCACGGGTTTGAGACCACCCCAGGCAACGTGGCGAGATCTCATCTCTACAGTAAATCAAAAAAGTTAGCCGGTATTGGACACCTGTAGTTCCGGCTACTTGGAAGGCTAAGGTGGAAGGATCGCCAGAGCCCAGCAATTCTACATTGGGGTGGCTGTGAGCGTGTCACTGCATTCCAGCCTGGGCAACGGAGTGAGACTCCAATTCGAAAAAAAAAATCCATGATGGTAGCTTTACCTCTGTAAATAGTCTTAGCTCTCTTTTTATAATGGTAACACCTAGAAAGCCAAAGCCCTAGAAAAGTTTGATGGAATAAGTGATAGATTCTCCTGCTTTGTGTACCTGGGAGCTAGCTAGCCAAACTTCACCACAAAGGATAGATCTAAACTGTTTCTGAAATGTTTACATTTCTTTCTTTTTCTTTTTCAAGGTTAAAAAAGGTTTATTAGGAAGACTAAAATGATAGTGTGATAAATGGAACAGCTGGGCTATACAGGAAAGTTCTTGGAAAAATCCCCTTCTGATGTTCTCCAACATTTACATTCCATTTATATGCACCTGTTCTTTCCTCAGACCTCTATCTTCAAATATTGGATAGTCAAGGATGACAAAAGAGAAAGCCTTCAACATATCTTGTCTTTTTTGCCCTGTTGTTAAATTTTAAGCTTCACAGACATTTGAATACATATAATAAATTTGGTTTGTGAGGCTTAGAATTTAACTGCTTACAAAACTCCTGAGCTCTTTCCAGACTGAACACTTCTGAGGACATTTCATGACATACTCAACAGCATCAGTGTTCAGTTAGGTGGGAGCTCACAGGGTAATCCAGCCAATTCTAAGTAAGGACCCAGAGAACCTCTGTGTGAACCATGAGTTTAGGCTGGGCACTGTGGTTCATGCCGGTAATCCCAGTACCTTGGGAGGCCAAGATGGAAGGATCACTGAAGTCCAGGAGTTCAAGACCAGCCTGGGCATCTCTACAAAAAAAAAAAAAAAAAATTCAGCTGAGTGTTAGTGGCATGCGCCTGTAGTCCCACCTACTCAGGAGGCTGAGGTGGAAGGATTGCCTGCCAGGAGGTCGTGGCTGTGGTGAGCCGTGATTGCACCACAGCTCTCCAGTCTGGGCAACAGAGTGAGACTCCAACTCAAAAAAACCCCAAAACAACAATGAGTTTAGATGAATCACAAAGTGGTAAGGTTTTTTTGAGGGCCAAATGAAGAAAACTACTGGGCATTGTCTAAAGCAGCTGAGTCGCTGCCCCAGACAAGTGAGTAAAGCCTCCTGGAGTGAAGATTGGTGTTGAGAGCAACATCTAACTCGCTCTTGATAGGATCCATGATATTGGGATGATTAAAGCCAATTGATTAAAAAGATTGGTGTATGTTGAGAGCAAAATCTAACTGGTTGTTGGTAGGATCAATTATATGAGGGTGATTAAAACAAATGTGTTGCTCTTTGGGGTCAGAACTTTTTTTTATTCATTTAAAATAATATTTTAAATTTTATTTTAAAGCTGTGAGGTACAATTCAGGATTAGGTATACAAGTGGTCATTGTACAGGTAAAGTTTGGGCCTTACTTTGGTACCCACTTTGTCTGGCTTGAGATCAGGTACCTTATTGATGCAGAACTTTATTTTATTTTATTTTTTTTTTTTTTTGAGTTGGAGTCTAACTCTGTTGCCCAGGCTGGAGTGCAGTTGCATGCTCACGGCCACTGCAGCCTTGACCTGCTGGACTCAGGTGATACTTCTGCCTCAACCTTCCAAGCAGTTGGAACTATAGGCACGGGCCACCATGCCCACCTAATTTTTTGATTTATTGTAGAGATGAGGTCTTGCCAAGTTGCCCAGGCTGGTCTTGAACCCGTGGGCTCAGGCAGTCCTCTCACCTCGGCTTCCCAAAGTGCTGGGATTATAGGTGTGAGCCACCGCGCCTGGCCAGAACTTTAATATTAAACTGTTTTCTACCAATTCACTTAAGCAAATATTCAAATTCATACTGCCCTCAAAGATCTCATATCTCATTAGAAGAACACAAATATTAACATTGATTTCTTGTATTTTAGACTATCAAGATATATTCTCTTTATTATTATTATTATTATTATAAAGCTGCGGGGTACAATTCAGGGTTAGGTATACGAACATTGATTATGCAGGTACCCTTGTTGATGAGGTATGCCCCTCTCTCCCCTATCAGTTTCCTCAACTACCCAGGATATATTTTCTAGCCTTCTCCAATTCAAGTTTTATTGCTCCCATTAAAATAATTTAAAATTTTTTTCTCCATTATATTATTTCCTCTTTGCCCACTCATTAGTTTTTACACTGGAAATCCTTGTGTAGCTAAATAAAGAGTAGGGGGCAGAGCTGTATATAGGAGGTAGGGTAAGACGGCACTTCAGGGCAGAGTTTGGAGAATTGATAAAGTTTCCTAGTGGCTAATTGGCTGTGATAGACAACACTGATTTAATGCAGAAATATATCTCTGTTTGTTGAGTGTTAAGAAAATAGTGGTTTACTGTATTTGTATTCTTATGGTTCCTTTTAGTTTTAGAAATTCATAGCAAATGCTCTTTCCTTAGTCCCCAAAACATCGTTTTAGGAAGTTGGAAAATATTAACATTTTATAGAAAGAAATCCCAAAAGTAAAATTCCAGAGTTCTAGTGAATAGTAGTATGGGATTGACCCCAGTTTTATTTTTTTATTCATACTGCAGGCATTTTTTTTTTGAGTCGGAATCTTATTCTGTTGCCCAGGCTGGAGTGCAGTGGCACGCTCATGGCCACCGCAGCCTTGACCTGCTGGGCTCAAGTGATCCTTCTGCCTCAGTCTTCTAAGTAGCTGAAATTATAGGCATGCGCCACTACGCTCGACTAATTTTTTGATTTATTGTAGAGATGAGGTCAAGCCAGGTTGCCCAGGCTGGTCTCAAACCCATGAGCTCAGGCAATCCTCTCACCTCTGCCTCCCAAAGTGCTGGGATTATAGGAGTGAGCCACTGTACCTGGCCTGGCTTTTTTTTTTTTTTTTTTTTTTTTTTGAGTTGGAGTCTCACTCTGTCGCCCAGACTGGAGTGCAGTGGCCGCTCCCGGCCACTGCAGCCTCGACCTGCTGGGCTCTGGCAATTCTTCCACCTCAGCCTTCCGAGTAGCCGGAATTACAGGCATGCACTACCATGCCTGGCTGATTTTTTTTGATTTATTGTAGAGATGAGGTCTTGCTGCCCAGGCGGGTCTCCAACCCGTGGGCTCAGGCAATCCACTCACCTCAGCCTCCCAGAGGCACGGGATTACAGGCTTAGCCACCGATCCTGACTTGGCCTGCATTTTTAAAAGTACTTGCCAAATGCCTAACACTGTGCCCTGAGCATTGTTTAAGACATTGTCCTTCACTGAGAACATCTACTTTGTATTTTCAAAGTTCTTTCAGCTAAAACCTTTAGTTTTGACTATGTCATTTACAAAATGGAGCTACACTCTTAGCTAGGATCCTAATAATATAGTGTGGTTTGCATAATGATTACCAAGCTTAAAACTGGAAATGCCATATAAACTTTCATCAGAGTATCATGAAAATGCTAAACAGACATTTTCCTCTTAGATCAGCTTAAAATGTTTCCTTCTTTCCAGATCCTATGTAGAGTCATTTTCTGGAGAAAAATAGAGACTCTTTTAGTATTTGTCCTCTTTAGCATATCATCAGAACTCAGTGTCTGGTTATGCAATCTGCATTATAAGAAAACCAAAATTTCTTGATTTGTAACTCTTGAGATTGTTATTGCTTGCTCTAACTTTCTGATTTTCCATAAACAGTACCTACTTCACAGGGGTATTGTGAGAATTTATATTAAAATTATTAAGTTCTCTGAGTATTATTAAAACCAACCCTATAAACTACATTTATTCTGTAGCTATACCTATAAACTTTAGTATCCCAACCTCTAAATTCTAGAACATCTTAGAAGCAGTATGTACTATTTAATATTCATAATTGCCGGGCTCGGTGGCTCAGCCTGTAAACCCGCGCTTTGGGAGGCTGAGGTGAGCCTGCAGGTTCAAGACCCACCTAGGCAACTTGGCAAGACCTCATCGCTACAATAAATTAAAAAAATCAGCCGGGCATGGTAGCGCATGCCTGTAATTCCGGCTACTCCAAAGGCTGAGGCGGAAGGATCACTGGAGCCCAGCAGGTCGAGGCTGCAGTGGCCGGGAGCGACCACTGCACTCCAGTCTGGGCAACAGAGTGAGACTCCAACTCAAAAAAAATATATATGCATATATATTCATAATTAATTAACAAAACTCTGGTTGTTATTTTTTACAAATAACCCTAGAAACAGTGTTGCTAGAATTTCTACTGTAATTTAATCATTACTATTTCTCTTTAGCCTTCTGCAAGGAGGATATTGGCATATTCAGCATGGAGGTTTTATTGGGAGTAAAACCTTGCCAATTTCAGCTTTATTGAAAGTTCCCTACACATATTGTTTACACAAAGGAAAAGGAGCAAAAACAAATAAATACCACTTTCATTTCTTTGATACAGGTGATCTAAATAGTAGATGGGGACAGGAAATTGAGTGAGGATAATAATGTAGTAGTATTGGAAAAGTCTTCATTGAAAACTGAAGGAAATAAATATTAACCATGGAAACAATCTGAAAAAATGTATAATTCCATTAAGGTTTATTTGTACAGACAGATTCTTGATGTTGTAACTCATATCCTTGATGACAAGCATCAATTTTTTGTAGTAACTGATGTAAAAATAGCCCATGTGAAGTTTTTGTAATTTGTGTTTTTATATATTTTGAACTAAATGTAGGTCTGTGGCACTTTATTTTAATTAATTTTAGATTCTTAAAGAGTGAAATCTGTAAATGATTATTCTCTGCTATATTTGTGTGTGTGTGTGCCTGGACTTTTTGAAAACTGGTGAGGTTACACAATCCCAAGCCTGGATGTCTTAGATACAGGGAATCATAAAACTGTGATTTTTGCCTTCAAGATCTGGAAGAATTCATTGTGCTTCAGGTTGTATCTGTGTACTTGATGACTGAGTAAATATTGCTTCAGTGTCACTGACATCAGTGGTCATCAGCTCCTCTATTTTGTGCCAAATAAAGTAATTTAGTCAGAGTAGATTAAATATACACTTAAATACTTTGAAAGAAAATTGGATTACAAAAACTTGTACAATAAAAAAGGTCCATGGAAAACATTTTCAAAGTATACGTAACATATAGCAAATACAGGAGACTGAAATCAATAATACATTATGTAGTTAAGCTCTTCTTCCTAATGTTCTGTGAATTTGTTTCAGAAACATTCTTTTAGTAAATTTTGTATCCTCTAGTTGGAATGGGAACCACGGATTTCATGTATTTTATCAAGACAAATAAATTAATGTGACTTATCACAAAGCCTTTTATTAGCTCAGCTCATAGAATGTGTTCTTATTTTACAGCAGTGTCTGCCAAATGTTGTCTTCTTAGTGCTGAGGTACGTAGTCTGTGTCCTGAGTAACGTTTTGGAGGTGTGGTGCAAAAATGCATGCCAACCCTAATCTGTGGTAATAGAATGTTGGTGTCCTAACCACGTGTTTCCAACTCCCATCTCTGGAAAGAAAGGTAATATCTAGTCACTTGTCAGAAGTTTCTTGCTTTGCTTCTTTCTTCCCTATTTACACCCTACTGTATCTCCTTCTGCCCCCAGTAATATGATCTATAACAGTAGTTCTCAATCAGGGTGTGTTGGTCAGGATTCTCCTAAGAAAAAGAGCCAACAGGTAAAACTGAGAAACAAAGAGATTTGTTGGTTGATTATAAGGAACTGGCTCTGTGTTTATGGAGGTTGAGAAGTCCTGAGATCTGCAGTTGGCAAGCTGGAGAGCCCAAGGAGCCAGTGATGTTGTTCCAATCTGAGTCTGAAGGCCTGAGAACTGGAAGAGCCAGTGGCATAAGTTCAAGCCCAAAAGCCAGCAGGCTGAGATGCAGGAAGAGCCAATGTTTCGGTTTGAGTCGAAAGACAGCACAAGACACATATTCCAGCTCAAGCAGTCAGGCAGGGGAAGGTCCCCTTTTTGTTCTGTTCAGGCCTTGGACTGACTGAATGAGAGCCACCCACATCAGGAAGGGCAATGTGCTTTACTCAGACTACTGATTCAAATGCTCTCTCATCAAAACACCCCCGCAGAAATACTCAGAATATCTGGGCACTCCATGGCCCAGTCAAGTGAACACATAAAGATAACCATCACACTGAGCTATCCCCCTCCCCAGAGGGACATCTGGAAATATGGAGATGTTTTTGATGGTCACAATTGGGTGAGGTGGAGGTTGCTACTGGCCTGTAGTGGGTGGAGGCCAGGAATGCCGTTAAATATCTCAGTGCAGAGGGTAGCCTCCTGGGCACAACATGCAGCTCACAGTTGAGTAGCGCTGAGGTTGACCAACCCTTCTAAGACCTAAAGCAAGTTTTTGATGGCTGTCAGGAATTAAAGCGTACAAAGAAACTTAATTTGGGGAATTCTGCCCAGTTATTTTTAAAGATAATATTGTTCTCATGGCATACATGTTAGTTCAGAACTAAATTCTATTTGTATTATCCTTTATCCCAGCTTTTTTTGTTTTGTTTTGAGTCGGAGTCTCACTCTATCGCCCAGGTTGGAGGGCAGTGGCTTAGGTGGTCCTTCCGCCTCAGGCTTCCAGGTAGCTGGAACTACAGGCATGCGCCACCATGCCCAGCTAATTTTTCTTGATTTATTGTAGAGACAAGATCTTGCCAAGTTGCCCAGGCTGGTCTTGAACCCATGGGCTCAGGCAGCCTTCTCACCTCGGCCTCCCAAAGTGCTGGGATTATAGGTATGAGCCACTGCACCCGGCCA
>NW_007259473.1:31232-40367 GCF_000164805.1 Carlito syrichta
CACCCAGCTGATTTTTTGATTTATTGTAGAGATGAGGTCTCGCTGCCCAGGTGGGTCTCGATCCCACAGGCTCAGGCAGTCCACTCACCTCAGCCTCCCAAAGGCGCGGGATTACAGGCTGAGCCACCGAGCCCGGCTCATCCCAGCTTTTAAAAAATAAAAAATGTGATTATTAAAAATCAGAGATGTGTTAATCAAGACAGTTTTAAATCTATTCATATAATGTTTGAACTAAATAATTGGGTCTCTAAAGAGGTCTCTTCATGAAATAAAAATGGTTATAATTTGTGTAAATGTTTAATCTTGCCAAAAGGTGGCACCAGCATACTTTTAAAAAATGTACATTATACTCAAATGCAGCATTACTGTTTACTTAATTTACTATTTAGTGCTTTGCTACTTTGGGATCGTGTTTTATAAAGTCAAGACTAATGATGGCTGTATGCGGTGGTTCACCCTTGTAATCCCAGCACTTTGGGAGGTCAAGGTGGAAGGATTGCTTGAGCCCACGGGTTCAAGACCAGCCTGGGCAATATAGCAAGACCTTGTCTTTATAAAAATAAAATGGCCAGACGTGGTGGCACAGGCCTATAGTCCCAGCTACTTGGGAGGCTTGAGCCCGGGAGTTTGAGGCTGCAGTGAGTCATGATCATGCCACTTCACTCCAGACTGGACAACAGAGTGAGAATGAGACTTTTTAAAAAATTTCATAAGGTACTGCAGGATCTTGACATTCCTGTTTGATCAAGATGCCTCTGATTTACATGTAAATATATCAGCAGATAACTTTTTAAAATATCATCCTTAGCCGGACGTGGTGGGATGTCTGTAATTCCAGCACTTTGGGAGGTGGAGGTGAGAGGATTGTCTGAGTCCAGGCATTTGAGGCCAGCCTGGGCAACTTGGTGAGACCTCGTCTCTACAACAAGTCAAAAAATTACCAGGAGTTGTGGCACTCACCTGTGGTTCTAGCTACTTGGAAGCCCTGAGGTGGAAGGATCCCCTGAGCCCAGCAGGTGCAGTGGCTACAGTGGCTGAGCATGCCATTGCACTCCAGCCTGGGCAACAGAGTGAGGCTGACTCAAATAAATAAATAAATATTAATAAAATAAAGTAAAATATCACCTTTACTGTGGTTGTTATATTAAGTATTTCTGAAGATTTTTGCATGTCATTAAAGTAAGGCCTTGGAATTTTAGTCCAATCACACTGGATTTCCTAATCAGTCAACAAACTCAGTTTCTAGACTTCTGCCTGGTCAACAGATAAGTCAAAGGACATTTGAATAAATACTCCCTTACCTGTTTGTTTCTTTTCTTCACATCCACAATCTGAGGTAGGCCATTGCATGTACTGAAATTTTCTTTTCCAACTATTGTTTAACAACGGACTCTGCAGTGGTGGTCTTTATTTCTCACTTCTTTCTAACCTGTTCATTCGAAATAAGCTACATGCTTTCTCTTGAATGGAGTTCTCTTATCTTCCAATACTGAGTGAATACAGTCTGCCTCCCCCCATCATCTCTGCTTACAGTGTTATTATTTGCACTCGGAGACATCTCGCGAATCACCCTCCTCGCTTTTTCGCAAAATAGTGAAAAATGAATCACTTCATATTAAGTCGTGTAGTTGTAGAACCAATTATCTTATTGTAATACTTGGCTTACAATGGTTGGACATTGAGGAACTTATGACAAAAAATCAAAGTTTTATACCTTATATTTCTCTAATGTGTGATAACGTGTGAAACAGTCACCGACACACATTGTAGGTTCATTGATACATGCGTGATAGTTTCTTAGGCGTCTTCCACCTGGTGTTTTTCCACTGGAGCAGACAATGCAGTCTCGTTTTCTTCCTCCCACACTAATAATATGTAATTTATTGTCCGGTCTATTGTTCGAAGGTGATGTGGAAGGATGCTCATGATTCCTGAAAATCACTTCTCATCTGATCGATCAGAAGCTTGACAAATTTCAAATAGGACATAGACTTTTCAATGTTTTTGTTTTGGTGCTCACTACAGTATATAGGAATATGTGACACATTTCTAGCCCTGGAAGAATAGTTTCCTCCAGCATTTTGAAGATTTTCACAGAAAACAATATGTAGAAGCATATTGATCCATATGATCCACACCACTTATATTTGCAATATAATTTAGAATCATTTCAGGCTTTCTGATAAATATTTCCACTGTGTAATGTCCTTGGGGTAGATTTCATGCCTGCATGATTCCAAGTGCTGAGAATTATAACAATCCTTTTGTCTTCCCATTCAAGAAGAGTAAGATTATTTTTCCTGGCTGGGCTCAGTGGCTCAGCCTGTAATGCCAGCACTTTGGGAGGCTGAGGCTAGTGGATTGCCTGAGCCCGTGGGTGTGAGACCAGCCCGGGCAACTTGGTGAGAGCTTGGCTCTACAATAAAATAAAAAATTAGCCAGGCATGGTAGTGCACACCTGTAGTTCTGGCTACTTGGAAGGCTGAGGCGGAGGGATCACTGGAGCCCAGCAGGTTGACGTTGGGGTGGCTGTGAGTGTACCACTGCACTTTAGCCTGGGTGACAGAGTAAGACTCCAATGCAAAAAAAAAAAAAAAAAAAAAGATGATTTTTCCTAGACACTACTGTTTTTTCCGTTAAAAACTGACTTTGGTTTGTGCTGGCATTCTCTTTCGGTTGACTTTTACCCCCAAAATTACATTTCATCTTTAGTAGCTCTTTTGCAAGTCAGTACTAGTGTAATATCTGTCAGTAAACATGTGGTATCCTGCTGCATTGGGAACTTATTGGCACCACTGTGAAAGCACTTCACACACTCTCTTCATGACGCCTGTTCTTTTTTAAAGATATATATCTTAGTATATATTCCATCTCTTTATTTGCTTTTATGTGTAATTTGAATGGAAAACTTCAAGGAAATGTACATTTTTGAAAATTTTATGCTGGCACAAGTTTGTCCTGTATAATCACCAGCAATCTCTTTATGTCCCCTGAGAGGAGACATCTGAGTGGTCTGCTAGATTTACAGTGTCCCCTCAGAGGGAACATCTGAATGCAAAGGGTTAGTATCATCCTAGGACTCTGTACCTAATCACCACCTACTTCTCTTTTTTATTTTACTTCTTTATTTTACAGCTGATGAACCTACTTGAAAAAAAACCCCATTTTTCCTCAGATAAATTATCTTTCAATGTTTACACAGTGTTGGAACTTCTTTAATTAAGACACCATAGTAATGTTGTATAAAAATAATGGACATAAAGTGTCCCTTAAGCTAGTAAGAACACCTTAGTGTCCTTTCATGTCAGAAGTCTGAAGGAAGGGCAGTACTCCAGGAGGGATTCTCAACACCTGGTGGGGACCCTGCTGTCCACAAGGAGAGAGGCTTGTGCATGAGGAAGGCCTGAGAAGATGGCCCTTACCAGCTGCAGTTGTCACCATGTGTCTGGCCTGTGCTATTAGGAAGTTTCAGGAAGTTCCAAGTCAGATTCGCGTGCACCCAACTGGACTTTGAGGAACGAGAGCTGGTGAATTTAGCTCTACCACATTTTTCTGTAGTGGAAGCCATACGGAACTTAGTCCAAACCATATGCAGGTCAAATTTTGGTGGGGAGAACTGGGAAATCTGAAGAACTTGTGGTGGCTCTTTAGAAGGTAAAGGCATACCTGTTGCATTGTTGTTTTGTTTGTCTTTAGAGACAGGGTCTCGCTCTGTTGTCCAGGCTGGAGTAAAGTGGTACAGTCATAGCTCACTGCAGCCTTCAAACTCCTGGGCTCAAACAATACTTCTGCCTCAGCCTCCCAAGTAGCTGGATCTTCCAGCTGCACCACCACACCTGGCTAACTTTTTAAAATATTTTGTAGATGGGGGCAAGCGGGCAAAAAAAAATAAATAAATATTTTGTAGATATAAGGTCTCACTGAACTGCCCGGACTGGTCATGAACTTCTGGGCTCAAGTGATCCTCCCATCTTGGCCTCCCAAAGTGCTGGGATTTCAGGCAGGAGCCGCAGCACCCAGGCTCTGTTACTTTTTGAAAGAGAAAGGACAACTTTTGCAAAGGCAAGGTCTTAAAATGCAGATCAGGCCAGGTGCGGTGGCTCACGCCTATAATCCCAGCACTTTGGGAGGCCAAGGTGAGAGGATTGACTGAGCCCAAGGGTTTGAGACCAACCTAGACAGCTTAGCGAGACCTCATCTCTACAATAAGATTAGCTGGGCACGGTGGCGTGTGCCTGTAGTTCTAGCTACTTGGAAGACTGAGGCAGAAGGATCACCTGAGTCCAGCAGGTCGAGGCTGCAGTGGCCATGAGCATGCCACTGCACCCCAGCCTGAGCGACAGAGTGAGACTCCAACTCAAATAAATGAATAATAAAAGGCAGATCAAAGAGTCCGGGTGAGTGAGTCTGAAACATTTTCTAACTAGACCAGTTCTCATTTCCCAACATTGTTCATTTTTTTTCACGTAGGTGTAGTCTGTGTTTGTGAGCTCACTGGTTTCTGTCCCTTCTTTCTGTTCCAATATTTTAAAGTCTGGGAGGAAAGGCATATAAAAGGGAAGACTCCTTTTTTTAAACATCTGTTTTGGCTGGGCACAGTGGCTCAGCCTGTAATCCCAGCACTTTGGGAGGGCGAGGAGAGAGGACTGCCTGAGCCCGGGGATTCGAGACCAGCCTGGGCAACTTGGCGAAACCTCGTCTCTACATAAGTCACAAGCACTAGCCGGGTGTGGTGGTGTGTGTCTGTGGTTCCAGCTACTTGGAAGGCTGAGCAGAAGGATCGCCTAAACCCAGCAAGTCAAGCCTGCGGTGGCCGTTAGCATGCCACTGCACTCCAGCCTGGGCGAGAAGAATGAGACTCCAACTCAAAAAAAAAAAAATCTTTTCACGATTCACATGGCCACAGTTTTGCAGCTCTTCACACTCTGGTGGCTGCATCAGAGCCACCAGGAGGACCTGCAGATCATGCACAGTACGCTCTAGGGGACACCACGCACCCAGTGAAGGCTTTGGAGTTGGGCAGTGCCTTTCCTGATCCTGGCATCAATACTGGGTTTAAAAAGCCCTTATTTTGAATTTCGGCAGCAAATCACAGTTTTCACTGATATCATCTGAAAATTATATTAAAGTAAGATCCACAGGTAGTATAGAAATCAGAACAGCCAGGCACGGTGGCTCACACCTGTAATCCCAGCACTTTGGGAGGTGGAGGCAAGAGGATTATTTGAGTCTAGGGATTCAAGACTAAGCCTGGGCAACTTGGTGAGACCCCGTCTTTACAATAAATCAAAAAATTAGCCAGGCACATGCCTGTAGTTCCAGCTACTTGGAAGGCTGAGGTGGAAGGATCACTTGAGGCCAGCAGGTCGAGGCTGTGGTGGCTGTGAGCATGCCACTGCATTCCAGCCTGGGCGACAGAGCGAGACTCCTACTTAAAAAAAAAACATTAGAATTAGATTTAAAATTAATTACCAGCTGGGCTAAGTGGCTCGGCCTGTAATCCCAGCACTTTGGGAGGCCAAGGCGAGTGGATTGCCTGAGCCTGCGAGTTTGTGACCAGCCTGGGCAGCTTGGCGAGACCTTGTCTCTATAATACATCAAAAATTAGCTGGACGTGGTAGCGCACACCTGTAGTTCCAGCTACTTGGAAGGCTGAGGCGAAGGAGCACCTGAGCCCAGCAGGTCGAGGTTGTGGTGACCATGAGTGTACCACTGCACTCCAGCCTGGGCAACAGAGTGAGACTCCAACTCAAAAAAATAAAATTAAATTAATTACCCATAGGTGACAGATATAACTATGTGTTGGTCAAAATTTATAGAACTGCACTAAAAAGGGATTTTACTGTACATAAAGTATACCATAATGCAAGATTAATATCACCCAGATAAATACAGGAGAGTCTAAGAGCTCAGTGAACCCTAATGATTGTCATTCACTTTTTTTTAAAAATTTTTTGAGTTGGAGTCTCACTCTGTCGCCCAGACTGGAGTGCAGTGGCCGCTCCCGGCCACCGCAGCCTCAACCTGCTGGGCTCCGGCGATCCTTCCGCCTCAGCCTTCTGAGTAGCTGCAATTACAGGCATGCGCTACCACGCCCGGCTGATTTTTTTGATTTATTGTAGATGAGGTCTCGTCAAGTTGCTCTGACTGGTCTCCAACCCCTGGGCTCAGGCAATCCTCTCACCTTGGCCTCTCAAAGTGCTATTTTTTTTCTTTTGAGTTGGAGTCTCACTCAGTCGCCCAGACTGAAGTGCAGTGGCCGCTCCCAGCCACCGCAGTCTCGCCTGCTGGGCTCCGGCAACCCTTCCGCCTCAGCCTTCCAAGGAGCTAGAACTACAGGCGCACGCTACCACACCCGGCTAATTTTTGATTTATTGTAGAGATGAGGTCTAGCCAAGTTGCCCAGGCGGGTCTCGAACCCATGGGCTCAGGCAATCCACTCACCTCAGCCTCCCAAAGCGCAGGATTACAGGCTGAGCCACCGAGCCCGGCTCCAAAGTGCTATTATAGGCGTGTGCCACCTCTTGCTTTTGTCAAACTCCTAGATGGTGTCAGATTCAGAAGTGCCCTTCCTGTTGCATTAGTTCAATATTGTCGGTGTTTATGTTTCTCTTGCTGGAGAACTATTTTAGACATGCCATTGTAACGTCTGTCTGAAACTCAATCAGCAGAGCAGAACTTTGGGTAGTGCTAGCAGTAGTTCCACCAGTGTGACCTTTATAATCTGCCCACATTCCTTTTAAAAGATTTGGATAAACATGAGTCAATATAACATTTATTCTGTGTTAATAATCAGTACATAAATTAATTCAGCTTGAGAGTTTTCTACAGAGCATTATTTCTTGAATATTAGCATCTAATGCACAGTAATATAGTACTTATTTTAATGAGAAAAACAAAATGGCACTTTCACTTTCATAATAGCTCATCCACGTAACACTTTTACAGACAAAGAACTACTATAAATACGTAACGTTATGCAGGCTTTTTTCTGTACCTAGTCACAAATCAGAACGAGTATGCTGCTTTATTTAGAAACGGAATGCTTTCAAGCTGCTGCGGTGTTCAGATCCCCGCTCCCAACACCAGACACAATTCCTGGCCATCTCCTTAGACCCCCTGCAAGGCATTCGTGTCGCTCACTGCTCGTGCCGCTTGGCCTTGCCCTTGACCCAGGTCCTGGATGATTCACTGCTCCCTGGGAGCTTGTCCCGTTATCAGTCAGTATTTGGCATGGATTTTGCCTAACATGTGTCAAATCAAACAGAATTTAATCAGGACACCTAAACTTGATGTCGCTTCCTTCTGCAAATACATTTTTAACTAACTAGAGGTAATTACTAAAAAACTCTGTTCAAAAATGATCCCTAAGATGTAACATGGATTGAAATTTTAAATTCTGTATAATAAGAAACCTATTACACAAGAAAACATCATAAGAATTTGAGTCCAAAGAATTCTAAACGTTAAATGAGGATTTTTATAAATGCAGAAACGGCAGGCAGAAAAGTCAAGCCCTGATACATTGAGTACCCAATGAAATTAGAAAGTAGACTTTACATAGCTCAATAAAATTGACATTCAAAGGACCTCTTCAAACAGTGGGATTCTAAAGCCTAACACATTTTAAAAATTCTGCTGTGAACTCCTAAAAAACTCTTAACTATAAAAAATAAGGCAACTTTAAGTTAGAAATGGATGGATGGAATTGACTGAGCGCACACAGAAGCCAGATTTGCCAGGTGCCCACGTGGGATCCATGTCTCATACAAGCCTCCAGCCAGCCTGTCAACATAGGCTGGTGAAATAACAATCTCAGACGTAAATCAGGGGTTTCTAAGACTCCGTTTTGTCGTAGACCAATTAAGATCATCATAAACTTCGTGCTGTCGAACATTACCTTGAAAGAAAATTATGCAGACAGCTTTTCTGAAGAGCTATATTTATGCCACATGCTTATTATTCTTTGGGTGGAGGAGGTGGCAGGGAACTTTTTGTTTGAAAGTTCTTTTGTTTTCTGCTACCTTTACTTAAATATGACCAGGTACTATTTTTATATCCCATAAAGTGCTTTGAAAAAACGCTAAGTGAATAGTGCTACATAAAATAGGGGAGAATTTTCATATTCTCTGGCTTGTAAGAAGCAAAGTGAATAATACTTGACTCTTAAAAGGGGAAAGATAATATGCAGAAAAAATTAACAAGTATCCAGTAAACCCCCCAGCCTTGTAAAATGGTAGGTTCAAAGACAAGGGAAATCCTAGCTGAGAAATACATGTTCATTAAAAGCAGCATTTACACCACAGCAAATTTAAATGAACATTAATGTGGTGATCTTAATAATCATTTTAATGTCATCAAATGGTTGTGAATGGAATCAGAACCTATTTATATTTACTTAATGTTGACATATACAAACTGCTTAAAATAAATACTACTATAGTGAAAATATTTGTGAATTCTAAGACATCAGATTTATTTCTATAATAATAAAACAATTTGGATCACCTCAGAAATCACTGTAATAGGATTTGACCATGTAGCAGATACAATCAGATTGAGACCAATTAGTTTTTGGATTTCTTTTTATTTTTTAACTTTTTTTTTTTTTTTGAGTTGGATTCTTACTCTGTCACCCAGACTGGAGTGCAGTGGCCGCTCCCGGCCACCGCAGCCGCGACCTGCTGGGCGCCGGCGGGCCTTCCGCCTCAGCCTTCCAAGTAGCTGGAACTACAGGTGCGCGCTACCACGCCCAGCTAATTTTTGATTTGTTGTAGAGTTGAGGTCTCGTCAAGTAGGCGAGTCTCGAACCCGCAGGCTCAGGCAATCCACACACCTCGGCCTCCCAAAGTGCTGGGATTACAGTTTGAGCCACCAAGCCCGGCCTGGATTCCTTTTTCTAACTGAAATCCAACTTATTTAATCCAACAGATATTCTTTTTTTTTTTTTGAGCCAGCGTCTCTCTCTGTCGCCCAGGCTGGAGTGCAATGGCATGCTCATGACCACCGCAGCCTTGACCTGCTGGGCTCAGGCAATCATTCCACGTCAGCCTTCCAAGTAGCTGGAACAGGCATGAGCCACCACACCTGACTGATTTTTTTTTTTTTTGAGTTGGAGTCTTACTCTGTCGCCCA
>NW_007259473.1:40523-46163 GCF_000164805.1 Carlito syrichta
TTTTTTTTTTTTTTTTTTTTTTGATGTATTGTAGAGATGAGGTCTCACCAAGTTGCCCCAGCTAGTCTTGAACCCGAGCTCAGGCCTTCGCCTCACAAAATGCCAAGATTACAGATGTGAACCACTGCACCCAGCTTAACAGATATTCTTGATGGAAAAGATTGAGGAAAAGCCACTGAAAAAATGAATGCATGCCGGTATGGTAGCTCACATCTGTAATCCCAGCACTTTGGGAGGCTGAGGCAAGAGGACTGTCTGAGCCCAGGTGTTGGAGACCAGCTTGGGCAACTTGGTGAGACCTCGTCTCTACAATTAATAAAAAAAATTAGCCAAGCGTGGTAGCACTTGCCTGTAGTTCTAGCTACTTGGAAGGCTGAGGTGCACAGATCGCCTGATCACAGCAGGTTGAGGCTGCAGGAGCTGTGTGTGCCACTGTACTCCAGAGCCTGGGCGACAGAGTGACACTCCAACTAAAAAAAAAAAATGCTAGTATACATCTCATTATAAAAACAATCAATCATAATACATCCTAACCAAAAATAAATATTAAAACCACATTGAAAAGTAAAACCCTAGGACTAGTTAGATACAATGCTACTTTCTTAACCAAAGAATTCATTGCACATATATACCTTTTATCTGTTTTTTAAAATCCCCAAAATATGCCTAAACCTTCCAAAATGTTTTAAATAACTGGTAAGTACTATGCTTTTTGCTTGTTCACGAGAGATTACTAAAAACGTAATAATGCAAGTGTATTGGCTGGGAGCCATCTTTGCAGTAAATGAAGACAGATTCTTCAAAACACTAAAATGTACCAACCTTAGTCAGGTTTTCTAAAATGTTCACTTTGAAATATGATATAATATTTGCTGGTAGCTGTCCAAGTCCATTAGCACCACATATAATGAGTTAAAAAGAGTATTTTCAGAGAAGTTAACGTCTTTTTTAAAAACGGTATTTAAAAGTTGTACAATTTTAAAAATTCGGTGTCTTGGGTCATGGATTTTGAAAGACACGCTTTTCATCTGGCTAAACTGAAGGATCCCCCCCGCCCCACCAAGGATTATAAGCATGAAGGTAGGAAAATAATCTGGGGGGAATACCTCTACACTTCAGCAAAGAATCTTGCTGATATCCATTATTGGGTTCAATTCCAAGGTCAGATTCTTTTTTTCTGTCAGAGCCCTCAATATATATTTACAGAAGGAAACAAAAATGATTTTGTGGGACAAATTAGCACATATTTTGTTTTTATTTATTTACTTATTTTTGAGTCAGAGTCTTACTCTGCCACCCAGGCTGGAATACAGTGGCACGCTCACAGCCACCGCAGCCTCAACCTGCTGGGCTCAGGCAATCCTTTCCGTCTCAGCCTTGCATGTAGCTGGAACCACAGGCACACGCCACCACACCCGGCTAATTTTTTATTTATTTATTGTAGAGACGAAGTCTCACCAAACTGCCCAGCTGGTCTTGAATCCCTGGGCTCAGGCAATCCTCTCGCCTTGGCCTCCCAAAGTGCTGAAATTATAGGCGTGAGCCACCGCACTTGGCCAAATTAGTACCTACTTTATATATGCAATCTGCAAATAATACAAGAATTCACCCAGATGGTTTTAAATGGTCTAGTGTACATCCTTTCTTCCAAGATGAAGCTCTGTAACAAATACCTGGCATCTCATACATCACTTGCTTTCATGACTTCATCTGTTGTAACTAGTGACACCATCACTCCGTGGACAACAGGGACTATACGATTTGAATCCTAACCTGTGAGGTAGGGAAGTGCATTGTATGATGGCCATTTCACACATGGAAAAATTGAAATAGAAGTACTTTTCCCAGAAATATGACAATCAGCGGTGAGACAGATGCTTCCCTTTAAATAAGTGAATAAAAATGCAAACAAGCCCTTCTCATATTTGTAAGGATCGAAAATAGTGATGAAAAGTTAGTTTTCCTCAAAAAAAAAAAAAAGGCCGGGCACAGAGGCTCACGCCTATAATCCCAGCATTTTGGGAGGTGAAGGCCAGAAGATTGCCTAAGTCCAGGAATTCGAGATCAGCCTGGGCAACTTGGCAAGCCCTTGTCTCTACAATAAATAAAAAAATTAGCCAGGCATGGTGGAACATGCCAGTAGTTCCAGCTGCTTAGAAGACTGAGATGGAAGGATCACCTGAGGCCAGCAGGTCAAGGCTGTGGTAGCCATGAGAGTGCCACTGCAATCCAGTCTGGGGCAACAGAGTAAGAAACTAACTCAAAAAAAAAAAAAGAAAGAAAGAAAAAGTTAGTTTTCAATATACATGTAAAATGCTTTTTACTGGTCTCTCTCACCACACAGGCACAAAAGAATACTGACATTTAAAATATAATGTGCTTTAGCAATACCTTTTCACTTTCCATTCAACCATGTACATGGCTCATTTTTTGGCCAAGATATTTTCACTCTACTATGATTTCCTAGGGCCCTTATTATCAGGCTGGCTTTGAATCTCCTCTCCCCTCTTTGAGGAGAGGCTGATGACTATGGTTCTTGGAGAAGTAATTCTGGGCCAGGTACAGTGGCTCACACCAGTAATCCCAGCACTTTGTGAGGCCAAAGTGGCAGGATCCCTTGAGCTCAGGTGTTCGAGACCAGCCTGGGCAACTTAGTGAGACCTTGTCTTTGCAAGAAATTTAAAAGTTAGCTTGGTGAGGTGGAGCACACCTATAGTTCCTCCACTCAGTAAGCTGAATCAGGAAAATCACCTGAGCCCAGAAGTTCAAAGCTGTGGCGAGCTATGATCAGGCCACTATACTCTAGCCTCGGTGACAGAGTGAGACCCCATCTCAAAAAATATGCAAAAAGTAAAAAAAAAAAAAAGAAAGATGGGGAGAGAGAAGTAATTCTGCAAGATGAATCCTATGTTATCTGTGATCATTTGTTGCTTGGAAGGTTTCCCTTCTCCTGAAAGAAGAAAAATACTCTCATTTTGTTTCTGGTGTTTCTTCTTCTGCAAATAAACCCATTGTACTATAATGCAGCCCATCAACTCACAATTCAACCAAGAATAGACAGTTCTTGCTATCTTTAAAGCAAGCTATTGAAATTATTTATATTTTATTTTCTTGGTTCTGGAGCTCATTTAAAAGCCAAATATCAATCGACAAGCTATGCAACTGGCGAACTAATGGTTACATAATATAAAGGTGTACTGAGAAATTAATCCACATATACAGGTCTGCTGATGCAAAAGGGAGATGGAGAGGGAAAAATACACTCCCGGTTTCCATACTTGTGCACTTAGTACCTACTTGCCTGGTTGAAGGAATTTGTGAATGGCTCTTTTAAGGGACTTGAGCAAGACTAGAAAACCACTCATGTTTCATTTCAAGATGAATATTTTGAATATCTGCTGAAATTGGGCAAAAGGCAATCTATTTTTTGAGTTACTACTGCTTAGGAGTGTAGCAACTATAAGTCACACATTCACAAAAGAGGCTCACCTTATTCATCATTTTAAACAACATAAAAGTGCACTGTAAAAAATGAGCTTTTAAAAATGGAATGGGATGCCAACCTATACACATGGTTGAATTATCAAAAGGAAATCAGACTTGGTGACATCAGAGGACATGAAAGAACTTAAGGTATATCATAAGTGCTCAATAAATGCACCTTCCTTCCCCAGAGCACTACAATCTCCACATGGCATTTTAGTGTTTCCTGAATGTCACCTGGCATTGCAATCCATGCTGCCTTCCTCCAGTCCAGCAGTGACTGCATTTCAGTGGCAGAGAGAGTTTTACAAACTTGGCTTATTCTCTGGCACTTCTGGGCTAGAATTGTACCTTGAAATTCTACCAATGAACAATCTTTTGTTACTGAGAAATGCCACCGATGTGTAAAATAATTCATTAAGCTGTTTTTTCCTCCCATGATCGGGAAAGTCACTGTAGAAGATTGTTTATTTTATTATCATCAGAGGCCATTTCATTAACCAGCTGCTCGATAGACAACTGGATAGCGTTCTTGACGAGAGAAGAGGCTGTTTCTATCAAGAGCGTTTCATACTGTTCTGAAGTCCTACCCTCAAAACCACCGTCATTAGTGAAAACCCCTACTTGCTCATTTTCCATTGAAATTAAGAATGGCTTAGGGACATTTTTAGACTTCTTAACATCAAACTCACTGACTTCAGTGTCTGTAATAATAATAGCAATTGGCTCCATTCTCTTGCTCTCTTCTGATTTGGGTTTCTCTGCAGTGATCCCATTTTCTTTAAAATCGGTTTCTGGGCTCGGTTCAGTCTCTTTCGGGCTCGGTTCAGTGTCTTTCAGCTCATTCTCTTCAGCTACAATCTCTTCAGGTTCGTCATCATACCAGTTCGGTCCACTTTCTAGGACACCGTTTCTGGCTGCTTCCACAGTTTGTTGATCTGGAATTACAGGTGAAGGAGGAGCCTCAGAAGCTACTGGCGGCGGGTGGTCTGTTTCTGAAGTTTCAAGCAGGCTTGCTTGCTGGGGTTGGACATCTTGTTTTTCCTCAATGGTTTCAATTTCCTTTTCAGGGATTAGAGTTCCTGTTTGAATAGCAGAATGCCCGTCATCTAATCCAAGTTCCACTGAGATCACTTTCTCTCCGGAAGTTGTACTGTTACTCAGGTGTGACTCACAGAGCTCATCACCATCCTTCCTCGAGACGCACTCATCCAGATTCTGGGTTGACTTAGCCTTTGTCGCCTGGTCATCCGACTCGGTCTGAGTTTGTGTGTCCAGATGTTCAGTCTCTCCCTGGACTCTGATACTGCAGTCTGAGTCTTCTATGATTTTAGAATGATGACTCCTTTTTGCCCCTCTCGAGAACCGTATGCAGGGAATCTTAAGCTTGGATCTGGTCTTTTTCCTAGAAAGATCGGCATCCTCAGCACTGACTCCGGGCTGCACTTCAGCCCCCAGCGGCTTTGGCGGCTTGGATGCATTGGCCCTTTTCCTGCGAGTTACGAGACGTTTGATGGAGGCCCAGGCCCCCCCTGGGGACTGTGGCTGGTCGGAAGCTCCTGCTTCTGGGGGCCGCTTCTTTGCCACGTGGGCAGCTTCAGAGGCAGTTTTGGGCTCCCGCGCCTGGGCCGCTTTCTTCCTTCTCTTGAAGCAGAGCTTGGATGCTCGGCCCTCCCGCCTGTCCTCCTGAGCCCTGCCTTCTGCTGCCCGCTTCTCATCCATATTTTCTACTTGGATTTCAGAAACTGTAGTCTCCATGTTTACACTGCACTCTTATTCTCCAGAAAACTATATCCTCTCTTCCCTAAGCAGAAAGACGGGCAGAAATGTCACACTCAGTAAAATGTCTTCCAGGTGTCTTCATGCTTTCACCTCAGCCACACAGTTGTTTTAGGTGGTTTCTCCAGCACACAAATGCCTGGTTTCCCTGTTGCTTGTCGTTTCTCTTTAATTTCTTCATGAAAGCCCTTTACTGGATAAATTTTTGCTTTATGTAAAGATCAACCTGATGAGAGAAAAGAGAGTGGTATTGCATTTGACAATGAGCCTGTTATTTTCTTTTTTCTTTTTTTTGAGTTGGAGTCTCACTCTGTCACCTAGACTGGAGTGCAGTGGCCGCTCCCGGCCACCGCAGCCTTGACCTGCTGGGCTCCGGCG
>NW_007259473.1:46183-49449 GCF_000164805.1 Carlito syrichta
GGCTGATTTTTTGATTTATTGTAGAGATGAGGTCTCGCTGCCCAGGCGGGTCTCGAACCCGCGGGCTCAGGCAATCCACTCACCTCAGCCTCCCAAAGGCGCGGGATTACAGGCTGAGCCACTGAGCCCGGCTAGAGCCTGTTATTTTCTATGGAGACTATTTTAGTTGAATGTAAAAGATTCTACCAGGCATGTTTTCTTCATAATAGCTTCCTGAAATGACTGCAGAATAACAACTGGGGTTTACTTTTGCCCGATTAAAAAAAAAAAAAAAAACCACAATGTGAATCTATTTGGTTTTATTCTCTTTGTTAAAACTTCATTTGGGATTTCTCTGCAAATCTGATATTATCAGTTCTTTAATTGCGCCATCTCTATGAACTGCTTATGACTCTAAATTGCAAGTTAAGCAAATAACAACAACAAAAGACAAAAATAAAGAGCGGGATGATAAGCAGGCTAACGTCATTCTTACCACACGCATAAAGAATTCTAAAGCTGCAAAAGACTTGAGAGATTAAGATTATTCAACTCCAGCCAGATGACAGAACTGAGCTCCAGCGGGGACAGTGGGCTTGCCAAAAGCCGTCCAGCCAGGTAAGGTCATAGCTAGAGTTAGAACAAGAGACACTGACTCTCTAGCGTTCTTTCCATTAAACCATAAGGTTTCTGTTCTAAAAATGTATGTTCCACCATGGAAGTGCTACTTTTCATACATATTCTTAGAAAAATTTGGCATTACTGTCATTCACCATTCTTAAATTAGTTATGTAATTTTGACATTTTAATTTAAGTACTGTATCTGCTGTTTCATGCTTTTCCACCATCATATGCACATAGCTGGAGGTCACGAGTTAATAGCTGAGCAACTGTTGTGTATGAGGGAGCATTTACTGAGCAACTGTTGTGTATGAGGGAGTACCAAGCACTTTTCCATACACCTCAAATGCTCACCACAATATTACAAAGGCAGTGGTATCACCATCTACACAGATGAAGCAACTTGGCAAGATCAGAAAGTTGGTAGGTAACAGAGCCCAGATGAAACTCACAAGACTGCCTGTTTCTAAAGCCTCTGGTCTGGACCTGGGCTTTAAGAGTTTCATCAGAAAAGTAAATTGTTTGGAGATGCTAATCTGCAATATATCCATTAGTCAACAGTTTAAAAAATTGCTTCACGGTCATTTAATTCACCATAATGCAGCCCATCAACTCATAATTCAACCAAGACTCGAATGAGTTCTTGCTATTTTTAAATCAAGCTTTTGAAATTCTCTTTTATTTTCTTGGTTCTGGAGCTTATTTAAAAGTCAAATATAAATTGTCAAGCCATGCAATTGGCAAACTGATGGTTACATAATATAAAGGTGTACTGAGAAATTAATCCACAGAATGGTGTAACGGCACCAAAGAGTGGAGATGGAAGATGATTATCTAACAAAAATCCTGGGAGTTTTAGTGGGTGGATGCCCTAAAATAAGCAAAGGGACTCATTCCTCATACTGCTCCTCTGTAAAGCTGTCACTGAAGTTTCATTTGGGTAGCCCATAATTCTGTGAGCCACAGAAGGCACTGAAACCCTGAAAATCAGTTAATGATCTAAGTAAATATTCTCCGAGGTTGGGTGTTTCATAGTTTATGCCTCTCACAGAAAGAAACAGTCATCCTGATCAATGGTGGATCTCAAATCTGAACGGTACCAGGTCTCTCCTCACATGATGTTTCCCATAAGCACAGGAGGCGCAGGGGATAACTCTGTTAAGTCTTCTCATCTCTGGTGAGTTCTCAGCACCACTCACAGAGATGTGGACATTCGTGTTGAGGAATGTATCACTGGAAACTAACCAGGACTGCTTTGAAAGACAATTGCTTGAGAAGCTCACTTGAACGTATATCGTACTGCAGAAGTGAAACACCCAAGCGGAAGCTTAAACTGAGTGAGGGGAGAGAATTAAGCCTGCAGACGTTAAAACTTTGCAGAACGTGAGACTGCAAATGACTCACTCCAGCCCTCAGAGGGTGGCTTTGCCGCCCCCAGCCATCTTAACGTCCCTGCTGCCATTTCCCAGTGGAATCGCCAGACCAACGCCACCGAAAGCACCCCCTTCCCCTTCTCCCTTGAGCTGCAGGGAGCACCCGCTGCCCGAGGAGCTCTGACTCTCCCAGCACAGACACGGACCGCGAAGCCTCTTCCAGGAGGAAGGCATCGCATGCTGGCTTGACGCCCCTTCTGGCAGGAGACAGCGCGCAGGATAAGTCCTCAAAAAGGAAGATGCCGGGGGCGTGCGACACGTAACCCAGCCGCAAGCTGTCTGCAGAACCACGATGGCCAGAAACCCCAAACCGCATTTCCCAAAGAGGGGACCAGCCGCGACGCGAGGAGGCAGGCGGGCAGCCGCGGGGAGGGGCGCCCTGGCCGGAGGCGCCGGCGGCCGCGCGCCCTGCCGGCTTCCCGCTCCCCGCCACCCGGAGCCCCCGCGGCCCGCCCCCGGCGGCCCGCGGCCCGCGGCCCGGACGCTGCCCGGACCCCCGCCACGGACTCCTCGCCCGCCTCGACTTACCGAGGGCGCCGGGGTCCCCGGCCGGCCCTGCCCCGGGGCCGGGGCGCCCAGGCACGCGGGGAGTGGCGCTCGCACGCGGAGCCGGCGGTGTACCACATTTTTTAATCCAGTCCTCTTTTGATGGACAGTATGGTTGGTTCCATGTTCTTGCTATTGTGAACAACGCTGCGATAAACATACGTGTGCAGGTATCTTTTTTATAGAGTGATTTGAGTCCTTCAGGGTATATTCCCAGTAGGGGGATTGCAGGGTCATATGGGAGGTTGATGTTTAGAGCTTTTAGGAATCGCCACATTGCTTTCTGCAGAGGTTGCACTAGTTTACACTCCCATCATCAGTGTAGAAGTGTTCCCTTTTCACCACACCCTCTCCAGCAGCTGTTATTTTTTGAGTTGTTGATAATTGCCATTCTGACTGGAGTTAGGTGGTATCTCAGTGTGGTTTTGATTTGCATCTCCCTGATGATTAATGAGGTTGACCATTTCTTCATGTGTTTGTTGGCTGCTCAAATGTCTTCTTTTGTGAAGTGTCTGTTCATATCTTTTGCCCATTTTATAATGGGGTTGATTGTTTTCTTCTTTTCAGTACGTTTCAGTTCCTTGTAGATCCAGGATGTTAGCCTTTGTCAAACCTAAAGTTGGCAAATACTTTTTCCCAGTCTGTAAGCTGTCTCCCTGCTCTCTTGATGGTTTCTTTGGCTTTGCA
>NW_007259473.1:49469-51134 GCF_000164805.1 Carlito syrichta
TGGAGCACAGCGGCGCGGTCGTCGCTCACCGCAGCCTCGAACTCCTGGGCTCAAGCGATCCTCCCTCCTCGGCCTCCCGAGTAGCTGGGACTGCAGCCGGGCACCACCACGCCCGGCTAATTTTTTATTTTTATTTTTTTTATTTTTAATGTTTGAGTCGGAGTCTCACTCTCACCCAGGCTGGAGTGCCGCTAGTGGCACGCCCCCAGCCACCGCAGCCTCCACCTGCTGGGTTCAAGTGATCCTTCCACCTCAGCCTTCCAAGCAGCTGGAACCACAGGCCCGCACCACCACGCCCGACTTCTTTTTTGATTTATGGTAGACCTGAGGTCTCGCCAAGTTGCCCAGGTGAGTCTCGAACCCCTGGGCTCAGGCAGTCCTCTCACCTCGGCCTCCCAAAGTGCTGGGATGACAGGCTTGAGCCTCTGCGCCCAGCTAAGTTTTTAAATGTTTTGTAGAGGCGGGGTCTCATGTCTTCCGGGCTAGTGTACAACTCCTGGCCTCAAGCAGTCCTTCCACCTTGGCCTCCCAAAGAGCTAGGATTACAGGCGTGAGCCATGACGTCTCGCCAGATATCAAATTTTAAAAGCAGGGTTGGAATTTGTGCCGGGGAATAGTAAGGTCGCACGTATTTGGAGAGAAAATTACATAAACGAAGGGAAAGAGAAAGAAACCAAACTTTCCCATCAGTAGTTTGTATGCAAGGAAGTTACTGTGGTTTCCAACCTGATAGACTGTCCGGCCTGTGTCTCCCGCTAGGAGCCAGGCAGAGACGGTGGGGGCAGACCTCGGGCTGCAGGAGCAAGTTCATCCATGTGGACGAGGTGAGAAGGGCAGGAACCCGCTCTGTCCATCTTTTACAGTACTTCCAAAAGCAAGTCGCGGGAGCTTAGACGTAACCCATGATTCCCTTCAGGACATGCCTGGCTGCCTACTTGACCTTGACCCTCTCAGTGAAGGGGGTGGGGGACAGCAGGGGACATTGCTCACCACCGAGAGCCAAAGGCGCGGCATCATCCGCCACGTCGCCTGACTGGCTGGGTTGGGTGTTCTCCTGCATCTCCCGAGCCTGTGTCTAAGTAGGTTTGGAGCCAGAGCGAAAAGCGCAGTATTTATCTGTGCATGTAAAGCATTCACGTATGCCCAATGAAAGGCGCTGCCACTGGAGTCCGGGGTGGCTCGCTCTGGGTTTCATATGACCTAGAAGGTCCTTCTGAGAGTTCCAGCCGCGGGGTCCGGCGAGATCCATCCCAATCCCAGCCTCCTCCTGGTCTCTCCCGACACAGCCTCCCTACCAGGAACACCGTAAAGTGGAAGACAAACTGCTGAAAAGGAAGTCCAAGCCTTACCTGTATGTAGTTGACTGCTGGGCACCGCCATGCTCCTCTCCTTCCTTCAACAGGATTCTGACCTCTGGGAAAGTAAACCTCAGATATCCACCTGTAGATATTTTCCAGAAATACACTTACCTTTGTAAGGTCTTCTAGTTTCCACTGAGACTTATAAGGAAAGAACCCTGGGGACACAATCTGAAAGCCAAATCTAGGTTGTCAAGATCTTAAATTTACAGATAAAAGGGACAAGAGTTGTCAAACAGGAAAATCCATAAGCATCTAGCTTACTTTTTTTTGTTTTTGTTTTTACTGGAGTGCAGTGGCCGCTCCC
>NW_007259473.1:51318-67475 GCF_000164805.1 Carlito syrichta
ATCCACTCACCTCAGCCTCCCAAAGTGCGGGATTACAGGCTGAGTCACCGAGCCCGGCTCATCTAGTTTACTGTAATGAAGAATCAGTTTCGATTTGTTCATTCAGCAGACACATCTGTGAACGTGGCCTTTACATCCCTGTGTGGGTGGCTAGCCCTGCTTGTTGCCAGCTTTAAACTTTAAGCTCAATGAAATCTATGTCCCTCGTCGTGGAGATGCTGTTACTCATTGAGCTCCGAGGCTTCTCAAAGGTAGCAGACCTGGGGGTTTGCAATAGTTTCAGGCAAGAAATAAGATGAGATCATCTAGGTTTGGACACTGTCTTACTAGAAAGCAGTGAGGGGCCAGGTGCAGTGGCTCATATCTATAATCTCAGCACTTTGGGAAGCCAAGGTAGGAGGGTCGCTTGAGGCCAGGAGTTCAGGACAAACCTGGGCAACATAGCAAGACTCCATTGCTACTATATATATATATAGTATATATATACTATATATAGTATATATATATAGTATATATATATATAAACTAGCTGGGCATGGTAGAGCACACCTGTAGTCCCAGCTACTTGAAAGGCTGAGGTGGGAGAATCACTTGAGCCCAGGAGTTTAAGGCTTTAGTGAGCTACAATTGCACTGCTGCACTCCAGCAGAGCCTGTCTAAGAATGAGGAGGAGGAGGAGGTGGAGGAGAAGGGGGGAGGGAGGGAGAAAGGGAGTAGTGGAAAAGGTAGCAAGGTGCAGGTTAAAACAACAAAGGTCACCTTACTGACTTGGATATTACTCTACTTGCTTTTCTTAAAAAAATAATAATAGTGTGGCCAGTCTTAGTGGCTCAGCCTGTAATCCTAGCACTTTGGGAGGCCGAGGTGAGAGGATTGACTGAGCCCGTGAGTTCGAGACCAACCTAGGCAATTTGGCGAGCCCTCATCTCTACAATAAAAAAAATTAGCCGGGCACGGTGGCTCATGTCTGTAGTTCCAGCTACTCGGAAGGCTGAGGCAGAAGGATTGCCGGAGCCCGGTAGGTCTATGCTGGGGTGGCCGGGAGCATGCCACTGCCTTCCAGCCTGGGTGACAGAGTGAGACTCCAACTCAAAAAAAAAAAAATTATCTAGGCGTCGTAGTGCGCGCCTGTAGTCCGGCTACTCGGAAGGCTGAGGCAGAAGGATGGATGGAGCCCAGCAGCTCAACACTGGGATGGATGTGAGCATGCCACAGAACTCCAGCCTGGGTGACAGAGTAAGGTTGCAACTCAGAAAAAACAAAAGTAATGAAGGGAACTGAAAGGCAGTTTGAATGCCGGGCTCAGTGGCTCAGCTGTAATCCCGTGCTTTGGGAGGCTGAGGTGAGTGGATTGCCTGAGCCTGAGGGTTCGAGACCCGCCTGGGCAGCAAGACCTCATCTCTACAAAAAATAAAAAAATCAGCCGGGCATGGTAGTGCATGACTGTAATTCCGGCTACTTGGAAGGCTGAGGCGGAAGGATCGCCGGAGCCCAGCAGGTTGATGCTGGGGTGGCCATGAGTGTGCCACAGAACTCCAGCCTGGGTGACAGAGTGAGACTCCAACTCAAAAAAAAAAAAAAATAGAGGTGAATTTATTTTGTATTTGAAGGTCACATTAAGACAGATAACTCATTCTCGACCTCCACCAACACACATGCACACACACTCAGTCACTCACACAGAGCTTAGTTCTATAAATAAAATACTGCACTGTGGTTTTTCTTTAGGCTGTGACTAGAACTCAGTGCCATATCTGTTTTTTTTTAAAAAATGAATCCAGTGCCTTATGCATTGAAAGAAACCTGTCATTCCTGAACTCACTTAAGTGACAGCTAAGGCTGTCTTAGCTATTAGCCATATAATTGTCTACTACTCCATCAGTAGCTTTTCATTATACAATAGGAAACAGGCTATAAATATATCTCTCTAATCTGACGAGAAATTATTCATCTTCAATTTAGCTTGTTAATATCAACTGATACAGCGTGCCAATAAAATAGCTTACATATTTATCTGAGCGATACTTCTCTGATCCTACCATTTCTCCTGTCTTGGTCCCACCCACAGCCTGGGCCTGTAGCTACCAGAAGTGGTTTGTAATTTCATGTTAATAATCCTTAAATTTCAGAGGCCTTCTGGGAATAAGCCCTCCAACCCCTTTCCCTGGCACACTGTTAAATGAACCTGGGTCTCCAGGTTGCTTGTGGCTAGATCAGCTCCTGGGCACCATGTGGGTTGGACAAGGCAGACACAACCTCAACTGTAATTCTGTTGCAATTTGTTTTACTTGGCAGCACATAAATGCTGCTGTCTCTTTTGAATGAAGAGTGTATGCACATCTTTGATGCATAAAAACAGCCTCTGAGGCAAGATCAGAGAAGGCACCCTCTTCATCGTAATATTACTAATATGGAGAGGGGAGGCATTAGCAGCTCAGGGAAGGGTAAGGATGGGCCCGGGAAGGCCAGTGATCTGGAGGGACCCCCCGGTGAGGGCACCAGACCCTCTCTGGAAGCGCATCTGATAGGCACTGCAAGCATGGATGCTTCTGGAGGTCTTTAATACAGGCCTTCAGTTAGCCTGCTGGTGTCTTGTTCCTCCTGCCTTCTCTCATTGTGGAAATAGCATCTAGAAGGTTGTACTCGGGACACTTCTTTATCGAAGCCTGAAGCATCAATTCCACAAATCCCGCGTCATCAGGATTGCTCAGCATCCTCCCAAGTCTCTTTATTTCTTCCTTCTGCTTCTTCCATCTTTCTCTTCCCTCCTTCTGGAGGGGGTGAATGGGTACAGCTTCCCATCTCTCATAACCCAGCAGGAGCCACCTTCTAGTAGCGCTCTGAGAGGCAGGCCCGTGGTAAGAGCAGAGACTTGGGAGTCAGACAACCTTGTGAGTTCATCTGGTGGGAGTCAGCAGTGCAATCTGCAAACCTGCCTTTCTGTAAAATGAGACTATCAGCCTAAAGGATTTGTTCTGTTATATGTATTTCTTTTCATTTCCAACCAGAGGTCAGCTTCCATTTTGAAGACCTGTGAGCAATCCCATTGCTAGGAATTTACCCAGTAGACACTTCAACACAAACTGCAAAGATAAATAAGGAAATTGTGTGCATTCTCTGCTAATTGCTAATCACTGCTACATTATTTGTAATAGCAAAAACCATAAAACAGTTGTCAGTGTCAGCCGGGCGTGGTAGCACATGCCTGTAATTCCGGCTACTTGGAAGGCTGAGACGGAAGGATCACCGGAGCCCAGCAGGTCGAGGCTGTGGTGGCCGGGAGCGGCCTCTGCACTCCAGTCTGGGTGACAGAGTGAGACTCCAACTCAAAAAAAAAAAAGAAACAAACTGCAAGCCGGGCTTGGTGGCTCAGCCTGTAATCCCACACCTTGGGAGGCTGAGGTGAGTGGATTGCCTGAGCCCGCGGGTTCGAGACCCGCCTGGGCAACTTGGTGAGACCTCATCTCTGCAATAAATCAAAAATTAGCCAGGCGTGGTAGTGCGCGCCTGTAATTCTGGCTACTCGGAAGGCTGAGGCGGAAGGATCACTGGAGCCCATCAGATCGAGGCTGCGGTGGCTGGGAGTGGCCACTGCACTCCAGTCTGGGTGACAGAGTGAGACTCCAGTTCAAAAAAAAAAAGAAAGAAACTCCAGATGTAGTAAGACCTTCAAGATACAGGAGCTGGGCGCAGTGGCTCATGCCTGTAATCCCAGCACTTTGGGAGACCGAGGTGAAAGGACTGCCTGAGCCCAGGGGTTCGAGACTAGTCTGGGAAACTTGGTGAGACCTCGTCTCTACAATAAATCAAAAAATTAGCACAGTGTGGTAGCACACGCCTATAGTTCCAGCTACTTGGAAGACTGAGGCAGAAGGACTGCCTAAGCCCAGCAGGTCAAGTATGTCACTGCACTCCAGCCTGGGCAACAGAGTGAGACTCAAAAAAAAAGAAAAAGATACGTGGTAGGTAGAAAAAGCAAGTCTTGAGAACTTTTATTTCACCTAGGAAAATTCTTGCATCTATGATTGTCCATACGCTCCAAGCAACAACTGATAAAAAACAATTTGGGTTACTTATTGTATTAGAGCTTTGTTTATAACTTTGGCTTATAAATCTCCATTTACGCTCTCCCCGATTGTGTTGGCAATTCCTACCAGTACCAAGCGTTTAAGACCATATGGCTTTTGACAATACAAGGAAGCCTAAATCCTTTAAGATGATCTTTAAGTCACCGTGTCTGATAAGTCTTCCTTCTGTCAACTGAAAAATAACCAGGCTCATACATTTCGAAAGGAGTGCTTTCTTTTTTTGTTGTTGTTTTTGAGTTGGAGTCTCACTCTGTCACCCAGACTGGAGTGCAGTGACCGCTCCCAGCCATTGCAGCCTTGACCTGCTGGACTCTGGCCTCAGCCTTCCAAGTAGCTGGAACTACAGGCGCGCACTACCACGCTCGGCTAATTTTTGATTTATTGTAGAGATGAGGTCTTGCCAAGTTGCCCAGGCGGGTCTCGAACCCGTGGACTCAGACAATCCACTCACCTCAGCCTCCCAAAGCGCTGGGATTACAGGCTGAGCCACCAAGCCTGGCTTTTATTTCTCATTAAGGGCTGTAGCCTGCAAAGTGGCCATTCTGATAGGCCAGAAGCTGGAAACAGACACCATTCTTTTTTTGGAGACAGCGTCTTGCTTTTCCCAGGCTGGTCTCGAACTCCTAGGATCAAGCGATCCTCCTGCCTTTGCCTCCCAAAGTGCTGGGATTACAGGTGTGAGCCACTGGACCTGGCCAGAAACAGGCACTTGGAAGGAGGGACAGAGGAAATGAGAATTTATGCTAAGCTAGGTAGTCGAATATGCATATTCATTAACCTATGGGAGGCATGAATATTTATGAAAGGAGAAACAAGCGCATGCGTAATTGAGCTTCATGCCCTTCACGGGCCTGGTGTACAGAAAAAGGTGGCGCGCACGCGCGCGCGCGCGCACACACACACACACACACACACACACACACACACACACACACACATTTAGCATGATCAGGTGATTCAGCCCTTTGACCTCAAAAGGTGAAGCAGAGGATGGGGGGGCGGGGAACCTTCACTGTGCATTCTCCATAAACTGGCCAGAACCACTCCTTGGTTGATCTCTAAACAGACAAAACAGGAGGGAAAACACTGGCGGTTGGTGTCAGTGGTGGAGTCTTTTGAAAGGATCGATTTCTGTTTAGCCCTCGGAGAAGAAAGACTAACCATGATTAAAGAGGGAGGACCATCATGAAGGGTATCTGACCCCCTGCATCCCACAGTGGCCAAGAACTCTAGAGTCTCCTTGGCCAGAAGGTTGGTTGGGAGGGTTTAGGATTTTAATGTTATTTCCCACTTCCCTTGTCTGCAAACTGAAATCCCAGCCAGTCTCATTCCAGATGAGACTTCACATTTTTAAAAAATCAGAAACAAGGGAATGTGTGCAGATAGGACCAGATGATGCTTTGAAACAGGAACTGACATTACTGGGTATTTTTGATGTGCCAGGCAGTGTACAGGGGGTGTCTTAAATACCTTTTTTTTTTTTGGTCAAGTCTCACTCTGTTGCCCAGACTAAAGTGCAGTGGCACACTCACAGCCACCACAACCTTGACCTGCTGGGCTCACACAGTCCTTCCGCCTCAGCCTTCCAAGTAGCTGGGACTATAGGCAAGCACCACCACACCCAGCTAATTAAAAAAAAAAATTTGTTGTTGTTGAGTCAGAGTCTCACTCTGTTGTCCAGGCTGGAGTACAGTGGCACGCTCACGGCCACCCCAGTGTCGAGCTGCTGGACTCAGATGATCCTTCTGCCTCAGTCTTCCAAGTAGCTGGAACTACACGCTTGTGCCACCACACCTTGCTAATTTTTTGATTTACTGTAGAGACGAGGTCTTGCCAAGTTGCCCAGGTTGGTCTCAAACCCCTGGACTCTGGCAATCCTTGCCTCCGCCTCCAATACTTTGGGAGGTTGAGGCAGGAGGGTTACTTGTGCCCAGGATTTGGTGGCCAACCTGGGTAACATAGTGAGATCCCATCTTTACAAAAAATAAAATTAGCCAGGCATGGTGGTGCATACCTATAGTCCTAGCTACTTGGAAGGTTGAGGTGGAAGGATTGTCTGAGCCCAGGAGGTTGAGGCTGCAGTGAGCAAGATCATGCCACTGCACTGCAGCCTGGGTGACAGAGTAAGACTCTGACTTTGGGGGAAAAAATGCATTCTGTAGAGAGAAGTAGAGCCCAGTCATTCAGCAGAAGGTAATAAATATTGGCTTAACCAACACAGCAGAAAAGGCTGACCTAAGGTTAGTGCCATTTGACCATCCTTCTTAAGGACTTTAAACTATTGCAGCTTCGGCAGAAATGGGAATTCCAAGTTCTAAGGATAAGTTTCCTTAGGGTGAAAAGACTTCCTCAGGACTTAAGATTTAAAAAAAAGCAGCAATCCAGAAAGGTGTAAGGCAAGTCTCCACCCCTTGCTTCCACCTGACCCTCTCAGCAGGTCTCCTGAATTCTGTGTCCTCTCAGAAACACACAGCATGCACATGCTTTCCCCTGTCAACGACAGTATCATCGAGTGCACAGGCGACTTTGTTTTGCAGTCCGGGTATGCCCAACAAACAGGGCTGAGCACTGCAGCACAGCCTGTTGACGCCAGAATTTAGAGTTCAACACCAGGGTAGCAAAATTATTTCTTTTTATTCTGTGGATCTTCACTAAAGTAAACAGACGTGTGCATGATTTGTGTCAATTTATACAGGATGAGAATTAAGGCTGGAAAGGCTTCTGGGGAAACTCCCACCATTTATTCCAAAAGCTCTTCAGGGTGGGGCCGACTCTCCCACTTCCCCACACTTCCTAACGGGCCTGAACGGACACAGCTACACTTCCAACGTAGCTTCTTGAAGATGACTGATCTGGGGGGGGGAACAAACAAGAAATAAGTGTTTTCTCCAAGCTCTGAACTGCCTTCTTTCCCTTCCACCTGCACTGCGAACCCTCCCGTTGCCAAGGCTGTCGCTGTGTACCACCTTTCCCACCTCCACCCCTTCTAGGGTCCACAAACGGGCTCGAAAACAGTGCGGTGCATTGACATGATGGTTATGTGAATACTGTTCAAGACCAGACCAAGCAGGGGACAGACGCATTTCCAACACACAGACACCCTCTTGAGAACAGCGTTCTCCCAGCATCGAGTTCAGTCCCTCTTCTTCCCATCCTCACTGGTGTTAAATGATTACTAGTTTGCTTCCATCTGGACCATCACTTTCTCAAACAGTCCAAGAGTTTTTGTATCATTACCCTTTGGTAACCTTGTCTTTTCTAGGTTTTCTAGTTTTTCCTCAAGCATCCCCCACCCCCACCCTTGTTCCACACTGGGTCTGTAACTCCAGGTCACTTGCATGGCTATCAGAACTCTTCTTTGTTACTGCCTGAAGCAAAGTTCGATTTCCCCAAACCCACGCTTCCCTTTTCTTGGTTTAATTCCCCATTTTGCTGGAGTACATTACTAAATAACTTCCTGGGAAGAGCCGTGAGGGTGGCAGACCTTTGCATGTCTGAAAACATCCAGATAGATGTGGCTGACTGTAAACCCAGTGAAAGTCATCTTCCTTGCAAACTCAGAGGACATCGCTCTGGTGTCTAGAGCGTCTCATCGCAGTAAGAAGACAGGTCTGCTGCCGGGGGCTGGGTCTGTTTCCTTCTCTTTTCTGCTTTCTGGGACATTTACTCAGCTCTCGCTTTCTGTGTGTTCAAAGTATACACACCATCAATGGTTCCTGACCTCTAGTGTGTCATCAACTCTGAACTCCATGGTACCTCCACAGCTCACCAACAGCAGCTGTCTCCCCTACACTGCCAACCTGTGACAAGCCATATGCTTCTTCCAAAAATGTGTTGAAAAATAAATATTTCATTCATTGGCTATTGCCAAATCTCTTTCCTGCCCCGTCTACCCTCAGTAAAGTCAAAAGAAACATTTGGAAAGCATTAGAATTTACATTTTCATAGCTTAGTTTGAGCCCTATAATACATAAATACAACGGAGACCCCAAAAAACTCCAGCATTTATTTATAAAAAATTGTGTATTTATTCTTACATTTTTAAATATTAGCCACCTTCAAAGTACTCTCTGATGCAATAAACCTATCAAGAATCTTTTTCCATTGCTTAAAACGGTTTTTGAACTTGTTGGTTTTAATGCTTTTTAGTACTTCTGACATTTTTTGTTTCACATTGGCAAAATGTTTCCCTTGGAGGACTTTTTTCATCCAGGAAAACAAAAAAAGGTCACTCGGGGTGAGAGCGGATGACTAGGAAGAGTGGGGTACAGGGGTCACCATTTTTGGTCCAAAACTGCTGAACACTCAGTGTGGTGTGGGCAGGTATGCTTGTGAGTCACTCATCATGAAATGGGAAAACGTGCTGAAAGAATCCCCCCCAGAAATTCACTGAGACGAGTGCAGCCTCCCACAACAACACTAGCTGGTTCACTGATGCTGATGGGTTCCTAGCACTTACCTGGGTACGGGGAAGGCCTCCAAAAGAGAATTCCGATCTTTTTTTTGGTCCCCCTTTGTATACTCAGTAAGGAGAAAGTACAACTCGTATGGGGTAACAACTTACCTATTTAGAATAGTCCATTCACCTGTTCAGTTTCAGGGTCCAAATCAATATCATAAAAACAGGGCCTGGTGGGGAGTCCAGGCATTGTGCTCATCTAGGATGTAAAACAGCATTAACAATAAACTCAAGTGTCCTTTTCTTCCACCTTCCCCTCAAAAAGTCCAGGGTACAAAGAGAGAACAACGCTGGGTGTTCATGCCTATAATCCCAGCACTGTGGGAGGCAGAGGTGAGAGAATTCCCTAGACCCAGGGGCTCAAGATCAGCCTGGGCAACTTGGAAAGACCCCATCTCTACAGTGAATCAAACAATTAGCTGGGCGTGTGTGGTGTCACACGCCTGTGGTTCCAGTTACTTGGAAGGCTGAGGCGGAAGGGTCACCTGAGCCCAGCAGGTCGAAGCTGTGGTGGCCATGAGCATGCTACTGCACTCCAGCCTAGGCAACAGAGTGAGACTCCAACTCAAAAACAAACAAACCAACAAACAAAAACAAAGAGAGAACATCATTTTATAGTTGTCAGTAAAGCCTAAACCTAACCCTAACCCTTCTTGTTCCATATTAAAAATCCAGTCACTGGGGAGGGAGGGGGATGGGATTAACAGTCGCAAGTATCTGTCCGGGGATGGGGAAACACCTCTTATCAACAGGGTGCCTGAATGAAATGTAATTGTACACCTAACCTTTAACTGTGCCCCACAAAATCATAATAAAAAATATTGATTAAAAAAAAAAATCCAGTCATGGGTCCCTCACGTCCTTCTGCAAACCAGACGCCGGCCTCCCTTCTGGGCGTCTCCTCTGATGGTTGTGACGAGCAGTGGTGGAGATGCTGCCACCTTCAACCTGCAAAGGCAGAGGCTGGGAGGCCGAGGGGTGGGCCGCCAACCTCCTCAGCTCACACTTCACGAGACCAAAGGGAGGCACAGGGCTTGTCACCTTGAAGTCTGACTTCAGTAAGTCTTGCTAGATGCCTGTGTGACTTCTTCAGCAACACATTAGGAACTCGTACCCTTTTTGCAAGATATTTTTGTACATAATCTAGATGGTTTTATCATTACTATTCTTACTGGTCCAAAGTGGCTTTCAAAAACTAAACTTGCAATGCTTATGAATTATATTTGCACTTGCTTCTTTTCTAAAGACTTGGCTTTGACACATATCTGCTTAGATACAAATCTGCATGGCTTGCAAGAAAAAACTCAGTATATTTTTGTCTGTGACAATGTCCTATATAATGAATACAGACAAGTTCCAAATCAAATCCAGACAGGAAAACAGCTGAGGCTAAACTTCTAAAACTTAACTATAAAAAGGTTATATATAAAAAAAAAGAATGAGTCATTTTCTGTAACACAAAACATCAATACTTTAGAAAACGAATTCCAACTGACATCGGAGTGCCAATCAATATTCTGCAAAACATATTACAGGGATCTGACAATTGGTTTCTAGTCTTGTATTCTGTAAGAGATAAAGAAGTGTGGGAATGGGGACAAGAAAAAGGATAGTAACTGGTCTTCAGACCTAGCAGAAGCTGGGCATGCCTGTAATCCCCAGCACTTTGGGAGGTGGAGGTGAGAGGATTGCCTGAGCTCAGGGATTCGAGACCAGCCTGAGCAACATGGTGAGATCTCATTTCTACAATAAAATTAGCTGGGCATGGTAGTGCATGCCTGTGGTTCCAACTACTTGGAAGGCTGAGGCGGAAGGATCACCTAACCCCAGCAGGTTGAGGCTGCGGTGGCTGTGAGCATGCCACTGCACTCCAGCCTGGGTGACAGAGTGAGATTCCAACTCAAAAAACAAAACCAGACTTAGCAGAAATCCCTGAAGGTGACGCTATAAAGGACGTGTGTCACTAATGTAGACATGCACATGTATGTCGGCAGAACACTCTAAAGATGCTTCCCAAGACAGTCATTTGTAGGGTCTTTGATATTTTCACTTTTTTTCCAGAGAGGATTTTTCCCCCCCAAACACCAGTCATTGACAATCAGAAGATATAAAAAAAGAGAAAATATGATGTGTACACAGACATATGAACGTAGATATGCATAAATCTCTGAAGAGAAGCCACCATACTTGAATTAATATGTAAAATACTCAAATCCCCTATGCCCCATTAAGGTCCAACATCAACTAGGAGGTGTCAGAACAGTGAATAAGTCACTTGATTACACGTGGAGATGTCTTGGTCCAACATAAAGTCCAGGCGTCTGACGCATACTCTGTTCTAAATGAGCAAGTCCTGAGCCAGTGGCCTATGTCTCTACCCTGCGGCCTGGCATTCACCGGCCTGACTACTTCCTCCAGCTTGGCATTCAGCTCTACAGCTCCTCCTCTGCATGTGAACATCCAATTGACACGGAGCGTGCAGCTTAGCCCTTTCAACTGGTGGCTGCTGCTGATTTCTCCAGAAAAAACACCACATATTTCTAGTGGCCAAGATGCTGGGTAAATGGTTTTTAATATTCCTGCTAAAAGGACTTTCTCCAAATCCCAGAGACTGATGTACAACATTACAAGGCCAAGCCCCCAGCTCTTGAGAGTGGCCGAGGGGCACTGCGTGCAGGCATCTATGCTGACCACCACTGTGGTAAGCCCAGGGCAGCGGGGCTCACAACCTTCAAAACCTGCCCAAGTCCAAGACCTGTAGAGCTGACCACAGATCCAACTCTAATGTCACGAGCTTTCAATAGTAGAATGCCACCTGCCACCACTTCCTTACCACCCTGAAAGAATGCCATGGCTCCAAAAGGAGATCTAGCATTTTCTTTCCTGGTTCAGTTTACTATTTCGGTCCTATACTGCATATGTGCAATCTGTACACACAGAACATGGGATAGATCAGAGGGAACCCAGATACAGGCTCAGTGTTAACTTCGGGATAGTGTTAGCCCAAACTATGATTAAGCCCTGTCAGCAACGAAGGTAAGAAAGCACCAGACACTTCATTCACCTTGAAGTGTAAATAAGCAGCCTGACCTTTCATGTCTACAGGGTCCATTTGCATTTTAGTGGGGAAATTCCTTACTCAAAAAGAATGAACTCCCTGAGTTTCAGGTATAAGCTCTAGGCTGTTAGCAAGACCCTGGAGGTGGAGAACCCGTCCCCAACTCCAGAGGGACTGAGTTTACTGTTTAAGGCACCCAATGAACATTCATGGTGAATATGTATTAGCCATGATGCCAGGCAACATGCCAGCCTACCCTTGAGGCCTGTCCTGGATTCCATGAAGGGCAGACTGCCCTGGAAAGCAGGTTTTCTTTTCTTTTCTTTTTTTTTTGAGCCAGAGTCTCACTCTGTAGTCCAGACTGGAGTACAGTGGCATGCTCCCGGCCACCGCAGGTTCAACCTGCTGGGCTCAGAGGATCCTTCCACCTCAGCCTTCCAAGTAGCTGGAACTACAGGCACACACCACCACACTTGGCTAATTTTTTGATTTATTGTAGAGATGAGGCCTCGCCAAGTTGCCCAGGCTAGTCTCAGGCAATCCTCTCACCTTGGTCTCCCAAAGTGCTGGGATTATAGGTGTGAGCCACTGTGCCCGGTCAGGTTTTCTTATATAGTAGGAATGGTCATGGCATCATTCTTGAGCTGACACCAAGACGGTCCACACAGGCCCGCTCCAGCTCTCTTCCAGGTGGTGCACACCACTCACTTGGCACCCGCTCCACGGTTCCTGTCACACATTTCAGACAAGAAGCACGAGTCTCCCGGCAGCACTCACCGCTCCCACTAAAGGGTACAGGAAACCTGCCCCGACGCTGGCGCGGATGTCACGAATGGGCAGGATGAAGTCCGTGGGCACGCCTTTTAGTTCTGGGTTGTGAGACAAGGACAAGTGTGTTTTGGCCATGCAGATGGGTAGATTCCCGAAACCCTGGGGAGAGAAGGGACAGGACAATGGAAAGCTGTGGATGCATCACAGAACATCTGGAGCTGGGCACGGTGGCTCACGCCTGTAATCCCAACAACAAAATTAGCTGGGCACGGTGGCACATGTCCATAGTTACAGCTACTTGGGATACTGAGGTGGAAGGATCTTCTGAGCCCAGAAGGTCAAGGCTGCCGTGAACTATGACCATCATGATCATGGTCACTGTACTCCAGGCTGGGCAACACAGCGAGACCCTAGCTCAAAATAAAAACCAAAGAACAAACCATCTGGATACTGTGATGACAGAGATTCTTCAACTTAAGACCCCCCAACTCTCTGCATTCATGTCTTCTTCACTGTCCTCCAGCTTAGCTGTTACACACCAAAAAAGAAGTCTCCATTGGAAGAAGGGAGGTGAGTACTTATACCACACTACACAAGGGGATATTTCATCTCATCTATGGAATAGCACAAGAACGACACTGGAGGGCCTCAGTATTTTGGTGAGACATTTGGTATTTCCTCTTGGCTTTCTACACGTTCATCTACACTGGTGGGTAAATAAAGAACCAGAATGGCACCACCCAACCCAATGCCAGTATTGCAGGAGGGAAGGCTGCCACCCAGAACAGTGGAGCAGTGGGTGCTCATGGGGCTGGGAGTCCCTGGGAGCCTGACTCCAAGGTCTGCTGTGCCCAGAGCTGGACCAACGAAGCAAGCAAACACCCACCTGCCTCGTGTAGATGTCCACTTTGTGCTGCGCTTCGGGGAGCAGTTCAATGTCGTCAGCCCCATAGATCTTCTGCGCAATGATCCTGATTTTGTCCTCCACTGGGAGCTAGTGCACAAGAAAGACAGGGGAGACCATGGCTGGGATGTTGAGGCCAGGAGTTTGAGACTAGCCTGGGCAACATAACAAGACTTGGATGTTCTGGGTCAGAGCCCCCAGAAGGAGCAGGGGATGCTTCTTATAAACAGACACCGAGCCGGGCTCAGTGGCTCAGCCTGTAATCCCGCGCCTTTGGGAGGCTGAGGTGAGTGGATTGCCTGAGCCCGCGGGTTCGAGACCCGCCTGGGCAGCGAGACCTCATCTTTACAATAAATAAAAAAAATCAGCCGGGTGTGGTAGTGCATGCCTGTAATTCCGGCTACTTGGAAGGCTGAAGCGGAAGGATCGCCGGAGCCCAGCACGTCGAGGCTGCGGTGGCCGGGAGCGGCCACTGCACTCCAGTGTGGGCGACAGAGTGAGACTCCAACTCAAAAAAAAACCAAAAACCAAAACAAAAACAAATAGTTAAAAAAAAAAAAACAGACACCGATATGCAAATGGCTAGAGGCTTGCTGGGTTAGAAAAATTCCTTTTCCATACCAAGTCCCAGCCTTTATAAGTGGAAAATGCCCCCTCAGAGATAGTTTCTACAGCTACATATACAGACATATGCACATATATTAATATACATGTTAAGTGAGATTTTAAATATATATTTACATAAGCATCATTTAAAACTTCCCTAGGTATATCATAAACAATATTGCTAGCCGGGCTCGGTGGCTCAGCCTGTAATCCCGCGCCTTTGGGAGGCTGAGGTGAGTGGATTGCCTGAGCCCGCGGGTTCGAGACCCGCCTGGGCAGCGAGACCTCATCTCTACAATAAATCAAAAAATGAGCCAGGTGTGGTAGCGCATGCCTGTAATTCCAGCTACTCGGAAGGCTGAGGCGGAAGGATCGCCAGAGCCCAGCAGGACGAGGCTGCAGTGGCCGGGAGCGGTCACTGCATTCCAGCCTGGGTGACAGAGTGAGACTCCAACTCAAAAAAAAAACACAAAAAAACAATATTGCTGACTACCCAAGAATAATTATAATTATTTCTTCACAAAACACTGCTGTACGAATCCCGGAGATCAGTCTTGTCAACCCAGACCTAGGATACTGTTTCTGAGGTAAGACAACCAACATCCATTCACATAGACCCCAGATCGTATGGGAGAAGCAGATGCTACCATGAACACAACAAGTGAGTTGCTACTTGCTGTTACCTGGAAGTACTGAAAAACGAAGTCATCTGGGGATTAAAGACAACCTGGTGACTGCTAACATCGACAAGTACTGGGAGCGTCAGGAAAGGCAAGCCCTCTGTGGCAGCTGGGCACACAAAGCAGCCGTGGTGACCAGAGGTCTAACCCTCGAGGGAGTGCCTGGGTCCCACGGGCTGTTTTCCCAGGGCAAAGCCTTCAAGGCTCAGAGGCAGCTTTGTAAATGTCCTGCTGCCTTGTCCAGGGCAGTAAGACTCTCCCTCAAGGAAATGGGAAGGAAAGCGATTCATAGGGAACCAGAATGAGCCAACAACTAAAATCAGGCACCATGTCTGGCTCCACACTCGTCAGCAACTATGACTGAAAGAGCATATTAAGCAAGTTTTGCTTTTTAGTTTTAGCTTCTTTTTGAGTTGGGGTCTCACTCTCTTGCCTAGGCTGGGGTGCGGTGGCATGATCACGGCTACTACAGCCTTGACTAGGGCTCAGGCGATCCTTCCACCTCAGCCTCATGAGTAGCTGGTACTACAGGTGTGCACCACCACACATGGCTAATTTTTTGTATAGACCAAGTCTTGTTATGTTGCCCAGGCTCGTCTCAAACTCCTGGCCTCAAGTGATCCTCCCATCTTGGCCTCCCAAAGTGTTGGGATTACAGGTATAAGCCACAGCACTTGGCCAAGTTTTGTTTCTTTGAAAAAAGCAACCCTAACTATAATTTTAAAATTCCCCTTTGAACTAAATAGTGATCATTAATGAAGACACAAATAAAGTGAATATCCAACAGTGATTTTTTAATTTATTTTTATTTTTTCTTGAGTTGGAGTCTCACTTGGTCGCCCAGACTGGAGTGCAGCGGCCGCTCCAAGCCACCGCAGCCTCGACCTGCTAGACTCGGGCGATCCTTCCGCCTCAGCCTTCCAAGTAGCCGGAATTACAGGCATGCGCTACCATGCTCGGTTGTTTTTTGATTTACTGTAGAGATGAGGTCTCACTGCCCAGGTGGGTCTTGAACCCGCGGGCTCAGGCAATCCATTCACCTCAGCCTCCCAAAGGAGCGGGATTAAAGGCTGAGCCACCGAGCCCGGCTGATTTTTTTTTTTTTAAAAGTGCAACACAGATGACTTCATATGCAACTTATCATTAGAGCTCTATGAATGCTAAGGCACATACAAAACCTGAAGCTTTGGTTGAGGGGTGATTTAAGACTAGCAGATGCTGAATAAGACAAAAAGTGGCAGCTTCCTGCTTGCCAGAACAGAGGAAAGTTACAAGAAGAAATAGGTACAGAGTCCCCACTACCCCACCTGCCAGGTCTCCAGCAGGGGTTTGAGGACTAGGGGTGGTGGAGGGGCTTCCTGCTTTGGGCCCAGTGAAGGGGAGCTTGGAGAAGGTGCCCATCAATGCTTTGCATTGTGTGCAAATTTGTGCTTCTAGCACTTTCTAAAAAGATAATTCTCAGCTGGGCTCGGTGACTCAGCCTGTAATCCCGTGCCTTTGGGAGGCTGAGGTGAGTGGATTGCCTAGCCCGCAGGTTCGAGACCCACCTGGGCAGCGAGACCTCATCTCTACAATAAATCAAAAAATCAGC
>NW_007259473.1:68335-120686 GCF_000164805.1 Carlito syrichta
TGTGGACTCAGGCAATCCACTCACCTCAGCCTCCCAAAGTGCTGGGATTACAGGCTGAGCCACCGAGCCCAGCTTCTTTCCTTCTTTTTACGGCTACTTTTGAAAGTCTGATTAGCTTTTAAAAACCAAGCCAAAAACTAATCTAAGAATACAAGCAGAATTTGGTGGGCGCAGTGGCTTACGACTATAATCCCAGCACTTTGAGAGGCTGAGATGAGAAGATTTCCTGAGCCCAGGAGTTCAAGACCAGCCTCACTGTGGGCAACACAGTGAGACCTCATCTCTACAATAAAATTTCAAAAATCAGCCAGGCGTGGTGGCACGCGCCTATAGTTCCAGCTACTTGGGAGGCTGAGGCAGGCAGAATTCACTACAAGATGCATTCCATGATAAGAAAGTGTCCAGTTGTTGTGGCCATACAACTTGATATTCAGTCACATCCTGAAATGCATGGAACAGAGAACTGTAAATAAAACACAATCCTAGAAAAAGAACCACATTTTTCTGAGCTAACTTGATTATATCATAGAATAAGCAGGGCTTCCGCATAGGCCAGATGTAAGTTAATTTGCTCAGTGATGGAAAAAATGATGAAGTTTGCCGAGGTACTTTGGTTTTGTACCTGAGGGCTCTGAACCCGAGGCGGCACCACGTCAGGAAGTGAGCCAGAAAGCACACTCTGACCCCTGTTACTGAGAAGGGGTCAGCCAATTTTTGTGAGCTTGATGTAGTCCCTTTGCCAATTTGCTACAACACGGCTGATGCCCTGGACTGAATTACACACTTGGTTGATATAGAATCCTCTTTTCTGCGAGCAAAAGGCTCTGTACCATGAGCTTTTTTCACAAGTTAGGATGTGAGCCAACCTCCCAAGTACTCTTCCTGGACCCCTGCTCTATAAGTAAGCAGCAGCACATATTGGTGAGAAAGCTGGCTAATGTTGGGTATGGTGGCTCACACCTGTAATCCCAGCACTTTGGGAGGCTGTGGCAAGAGAACTGCTTGAGCCCAGGAGTTCGAGACCAGCCTGGGCAACAAAGAGAGACCTCATCTCTCTTAAGAAAAAAAAATTCAGCCAGGCATGGTAGTGTACACCTCCAGTCCTAGCTACTCAGGAGGCTGAGGTGGGAGGATCACTTGACCCTAGAAGGTTGAGGTTGCAGTAAGCCAAGATGGTGCTAGTACACTCCAACCTGGGTAATAAAGTGAGAAGTAGACTCAAAAAAAAAAAAAGAAGACAGAAGAAAGCTGGCTACAGTCTAGGCTGTGGTCGTGTAATTTACCAATGTGAGAATCAAATCACAAGGCGGAAGCTGCAAAACAGGGCTCTAAACTGGTAGCCACAGACCTTGCTGTGCTTTTTGTTCTCTTTTCCACGTACAGTAAGCAACCCACCTGGAGGTCATAGAGGAGCTGGAAGCTGCTGGGCGCCTGCGCTGCCCTCTGCACGGACTGAGCCAGGGCCACAGCGCCCTTGCCCCCTTCCGCCCAGTGCGTGCACTTCACGGCATCGAAAGCCCCGTGTTCCCTGGCCAGGCGGATCACGAGGTCTAGCTCAGCCTCAGTGTCGGTCCTGCAAAGGCAGCGCTTCACGTTACGGAATGGAGAGGGCAGCAGGACAGAACACATCTTCTTTTTGCCATTAAAAGCCACGTGAATCACCCACTGGTAAATGGACACCAGTCAACAAGTGCTGCCTGCATCTGAGTCTCAGCGCCACACTTACTAGCGGGGTGACTTTGGCCACCACCGTTACTTAATCTTTGCGAGCCTCAATTTCCACGTGGGTAAAATGGAATAATCAGAGCACTCATTTTGTTGCAATGTCACGAGGCTCAGAGGCACATCCATGTAAAGTACTCGGAACGTTCCCAGCACACCACAAGGAATCAGTACATACTAGCTTTGAAAAACGCCGCTTCCCCTTCCACTGTGATGAGGCCCCAGTAACAAAACCCAAACCAGAAGTACAATACCTAAACAACCCACACCAGTTCTTGTGAACACATCAGCTCAAACATGTTCCACTCTTTGTCAAGATCATATCCTACCAGCCCCGGTAAAATAATGGAATGTTGTAGGCCTGTGGCCTCCCGGCCACACAAAAAGCTCCCACGGAACAAAAAAGAACATCTAATTTAGGACTGTGTGTTACCCGCTCCACCCATTGGAGAGAAAGGGGCCACGGCAGCCCAGTGTGACTTCTGGGGGCCGGGCAAGTGAGGGGGCGAGTCTGTTATGACGTGCGTGGTGCCTGTCACGCCGCAGGCTAGCCACGGGCTGCGATCAGTAGGAGGAATTGGAAGCAGAGTCACACAGGCAGCTCCAGGTGACGCTTTCTAGCATCTCCACAGCACGTCTCTCCTCTCACACACGGCGCTTACTTGAACACATTCACGGCCACTACCACCGGCACTCCAAACATTCTGGCATTTTCTATTTGCTTCTTCAAGTTACTGAAGCCTTTTTCCACCAGCTCCAGGTTCTGCAAAAACAAGGGAAAGGACTTGAGGTCAGGAGCAGAGCTAAAAAGAGATGCTAGTTCTTCTTACGAGGGAAAGCTACTCGCTGTCAGGCCAAGGAGGCCGGCAGAGACGGTCCCTCGTGCGCTGCACACAGCGCAGGGAGCAGGTGCTGTGGGGCGGGGGGGATGCAGCCCAGCCCAGGACACTGGGGCAGAGCTGTGGTTGTGTCCCCACTGTCTGGAAAACATGGAGCTGGCGCATTTGCTGTCATTACACCATTTCGTAATAGCTTATTTGCTGTTTGAAAGGAATGGGCTGCCCTACACAAATTATATTTATAAATTGTGTGTGTATAGATTTTATGTACTATAGGGTATGATGACACAAACTGACTCTACTCAGTATGGCACAGACTCTTCCGCTGAAGACAGAACCTAGCACAGTGCCTGGCACAAAAGAGGCATTCGTTATCCCACTGCCATAAATACTGTAGGGAAATATGAAGTAATCAGTAGCCATAATGCTTTCTTTTTTTTTTTTTTTGAGTTGGAGTCTCACTCGGTCGCCCAGCCTTCCGAGTAGCCGGAATTATAGGCATGCACTACCACGCCCAGCTGATTTTTTGATTTTTATTGTAGAGATGAGGTCTCGCTGCCCAGGCGGGTCTCGAACCCACGGGCTCAGGCAATCCACTCACCTCAGCCTCCCAAGGTGCGGGATTACAGGCTGAGCCACTGAGCCCGGCCATAATGCTTTCAAAGGCTTGTTTTGTTTTGAGTCGGAATCTTACTCTGTCGCCCAGGCTGGAGTGCAGTGGCACGCTCACAGCCACTGCAGCCACGACCTGCTGGGCTCAAGTGATCCTTCTGCTTCAGCCTTTCAAGTAGCTGGGACCAAGGCATGCACTACCACACCTGGCTAATTTTTTGATTTATCATAGAGACGAGGTCTCTCCATGTTGCTCAGGCTGGTCTCGAACCCCTGGGCTCAAGTAATCCTCTCACCTCTACCTCCCAAAGTGCTGGGACCGTAGGCATGAGCCACCGCACCTGGCCGCTTTCAAAGGTTTTAATGAATTCAACCATGAACCTTCACTAGGTCCATGTGGGTAAAGTGGGAATATTTATAGCACATAAGTCAAACGCTATCTTTAAGAACCAAAGAGCCTGGGTGAGGTGGCTCACACCTGTTAGGAAGCTGAAGTGGGAGGATTGCTTGAGCCCGAGAGTTCAAGACCAGCCTGGGCAACGTAACAAGACCACATTTCTACAAAAAAAATTAGAAAATTAGCCAGGCATGGTGGCGCACACCTATAGTCCCAGCTACTTGAGAGGATGAGGCAGAAGAATTGCTTGAGCCCAGGAGGTCGAGGTTGTGGTAAGCCGTGATTACGCCACTGCACTCCAGACGGGGCAACAGAATGAGAACCCCAACTCAAAACAAAGAGAACTAAATGCTATAAAGTCTAAAGGGAAGTCATCAAGGAAACATGCCTTTAAGTATGTTTTCTGCATCCCTGCTTGCAGCATTGGATAATCAGACACAAACCTCCTTCAGTAGGGGACTAGGTCAATGAATGATGATATATATACTCAATAAACATTCACCATGCAGATGTTAGAAAAATGAGACACATCTGTGTTAACATGGAACCTGTCCAGGATGTACTAAATAAAGCTGCAAAACTATGGAGAGCTTAATTAATTCTATTTCTGGATAAACACAAAAACGCGTGTAAAATTCATACTTTTTTTTAAATGTTGAGAAATATGCAACTGTTAGGGGGATCCAACTCACATACGTTATATTCTTGTAATGTTTAATTTTTTTCTTTTCTTTTTTTTTTACAAACAGTATGTTACTATTAAGCTTAAAAATACATTAAGTATTTTAAAAATAAAATAGTCGGCCAGGCATGATGGCTCATGCCTGTATCCCAGCACTTTGGGAGGCTGAAGCGAGAGGATTGCGTGAGCTCACGGGTTCGAGTCCAGCCTGGGCAACTTGGCAAGGCCTCATCTCTACAATAAATTAAAAAATTAGCCAGGCATGGTGGCGTGTGCCTGTAGTTCCAGCAACTTGGAAAGCTGAGGCAGAAGGATCTCCTGAGCCCAGCAGGTCGAGGCTGTGGTGGCCGTGAGCACTGTACCACTGTACTCCAGCCTGGGCTACAGAGTGAGACTCTGACTCAAAAAAAAAAAAGTAGTCTTCTATAAAAATACATACATAGAATCATGAGTAAAACCCAGTGCTTGGTTTGTGGATACCCCAAAATGGCAGAAGAAATGGGTAGGATAAAGGTGGAAAACAACCAGGATCACTGTCAACATGATTTGGGTTTTTTGTCTTTAATAGCAGAAAACCAAGATTAGGATTTACTTGATAATCTAAAGAGCACTGCTGTAATCCCAGCACTTTGGGAGGTCGAGGCAAGTGGATTGCTTGAGCCCACGGGTTCAAGACCAGCCCAGGCAACTTGGCAAGACCTCATCTCTACAATAAATCAAAAAATAAGTCGTGTGTGGTAGCGCACACCTGTGGTTCCAGCTACTTGAAAGGCTGAGATGGAAGAATCAGCTAAGCCCAGCATGTCGAGGCTGCAATGGCCGTGAGCATAGCGCTGCACTTTAGCCTGAGTGACAGAGTGAGACTCCAACTCAAAAAATAAAAATAAAAAAGAGCACTGCTAATTCTTTACCCCTAGTCACATGGAAACCAACTAATATGTGAGACTGATCGAGAACCGTTTTGAACAAGAACATTTTCTTAAATGAAGACACCAGCTGGGCCAGCGAGGGGCAGTCACTGTAATTAGACACAGGAAAGGCTGAGGGGTGGCAGGAGGGCCAGAACTGTGAATTCCCCTCCCACGTGTGAGTCAGACAAATGACCAAAAAAGGCAAACCAGAACTCAGAAGACAGGCAGATGCGAGGCACTAACTATTTTTTTCTAGTCAACTTGGAAATATTTCATCTGGGGCCTGAATGGTGACCCTGTATTGCTTGGTAATTTAAAAGCCCCCACCAAAGACAGAAAAATACAATTAACGGTGACAGCGGTGGACCCTGTTATCTTATCTGAGGGCCTGTCTTTCATGTAACCACCCGGAACTGGCTCTGGAGATGATTCTTTGATGGTAAATGATATAAATATGGAGAGGTTAGAGCTCAAAATTGGTCTTTAGGCTCCTGTTTGATGTTATAAACCAAACCAGCTATGGCAGCATTGCCTAGAAAACCTCCAGGATCCTGACCAGATCTTGACCTCTTAATATGATTTGAAATTTGCAGAGGAAAAGGCATTTCAAAAATGGTCTCTATTTGCTTCTGTACCCCACATCTTTAAAAAAACAAAACCAAAACAAACAATCAAAATTATCTGTAAACACTGCCACATGTCTCCTGAAGACAAAATCACCACTGCTGGGAAGCAACCGCTGGTCTAGGGCAGTGGCTTACTGACATCCTGAGTGGGGCAGCTGTTTTGCGAGGCACAACTTCCCTATTTATTCATTTAACACAACCCTCAGTGTCCTGTGGGCCTCTTGGCTTCCGGCACCCCCAGGTTATGGCAATGTCCATTCACTTCCACACAGGCCAGGTAGAGATGTGCTGGCTCAAAGTGTGGTGATTTCTAAGACAAGGAATTAGAAATAGCTGACGTTACCTCCTCTACATAAGCCTTGGGAAGAGGCAGTCCAGCAGTGACCTGGAAGGAAAGGATACAGAGTCAGAGGCGGCTCCTACTTACAATGAGATTCTAGTTTAAAACGGTGCTTGTCACATGTCAGAGGCAAGAGGCTGCACGTTCAGGGTCACAGACAGTGGTAGGAGGTTGTTTCCTACCCTGAGGACTTAGGACACATGACCAATCATACATCACAGGATGAAAACACCTGTCTTGAGCGCAGTGGGAGATCGCTGAGAGCTGAATTAAGGAGTGAAAGGCCAGATGTGCGGCAGGAGAGGTGGACAGGGATGTGTCCCAGACAGGGGCAGGGGCTCATGCAGTGAAGGCCACAGAGTGGGGCTGGAAGTAGAGAGAGTGGAGAAAGAAAAGGCAGCTGTTGGCCCTGCAGAAGCCACCGTGAATGTCTGTCACTGAAGCCTGTGACGACTACTCCATTGACAAGCTGGTCCCTAGCCCCACTGCCACTGGTTGGAGCTGAACGTGGTGCAGGAACAATACAGACAAGAGGGAAACACCACAGAAGGCTCTTCCTCCTGTCACAGAGAATATGTAAAGGTGGCCCTAGAGTTAAGCAGTGAGTGCATGATGGAGGTGCCTGGGGGACCTACCCTGACCTGTGTGGTGGCTCACCCAAGGTGCTGGTTTCCTGCACCCAACGTGGGCAGTGGACCATGACTGAGAAGCCTCCAGCTCGGTCCTCTCCTGCTGCCCAGGGAGACCAAAGTGCCCCAACTCCAGAAGGGATCACGTGGAGGCAGGATAGGAAGCAGGGACCTCATAGGCCTTCCTGTTTTCAGGGTACCGAGAGCAGTGAGTATGGCTCCTTGGCCGAACTGTTTGTGCAAAGCCCTCCTCTCAGTGCCCCAGGTTAGGTGCCAGCACTGTTGTTTCTAGACCATGAAGTCAGGAGGATGGAAGGAAAGCAGGCACAATGGCCAGGGTGAGCAAAGGGGTGCAAAAGAGAAATGTGGGAAGAAAAAGTGAGTCTATCTTGCACTACTAGCAAAAGAGGGTCCCGGGTTGGGAGCGCCTTTGGTATGTGGGGGACAGCACACTGGAGAGGTGTGCTAGGGTTGTGCTATGACAGTATTCTCAGTGTGGTCTGGGGATCTAATCCTTTCAGGGGGTACATGAGGTCCAAACTATTTCCAGAAGGTTCCATCAGATGCTATGGCCCTGTCACTCGCATTCTCTTACTGAGTGTACAAGGGACTCTTTCAAAGGTCACGTGGCACGTGATGTCACAGCAGGCCAAATGCAGAAAACAAGAATCCGGCTGTCTTCTATTAAGCCAGATCCAGAAGACATCTGGAAAATGTACAATGCCTACATTGGGGGGGGGGGGGGATAGGAAATGTTCATGAAGAAAAAGTTCTTTATGTGAACACGCAACTCAGTTTTAATTTCTAATATAGTAAACATCAACAGCTATAGCTCACATAAACAAAAGCTCTCTGAGGCGCTCAAGAATGTCCAGGACTATAAAGAGGTTCTGGGGCCCAAACAATTGAGATTAGCTCTTTAGACAAGCCATGATCACACCAAGAAATACTGACATTATTTTTAGGTGAGGGAGGTCTTATCTCGTGAGTTACAAGTTCCTGGAGAATAGGAATTGAATATGTCAAGTGATTTCAGAAAACTACATGCAGGTTCTGAGGAAAAGGTATTAAAATAGTAGGATAAAAAATACAATATCGGCCGGGCTCGGTGGCTAAGCCTGTAATCCCAGCACTTTGGGAGACCAAGGTAAGTGGATTGCCTGAGCCCACAGGTCAGAAACTAGCCCAGGCAACTTGGCAAGACCTTGTCTACAATAAATCAAAAAGGTGGGTGTGGTAACGGCTACTTGGAAGGCTGAGGTGAAAGGATCGCTGGAGCCCAGCAGGTTGATGCTGGGGTGGCCGTGAGTGGGCCACTGCACTCCAGCCTAGACAATAGAGTGAGACTCCAACTTAAAAAAAAAAAAAATACAGCCGGGCTCGGTGCCTCATCCTGTAATCCCGCGTCTTTGGGAGGTTGAGGTGAGTGGAATGTCTGAGCCCGCGGGTTCGAGTCCTGCCTGGGCAACTTGGCGAGACCTCATCTCTACAATAAATCAAAATGAGCCGGGTGTGGTAGCGCGCGCCTGTAGTTCCAGCTACTTAGAAGGCTGAGGCAGGATCGCCGGAGCCCAGCAGATCGAGGCTGCGGTGGCAGGGAGTGGCCACTGCACTCCAGTCTGGGTGACAGAGTGAGACTCCAACTCCAAAAAAAAAATACAGTATCAGGCCAGGCGCAGTGGCTTACGCCTATAATCCCAGTACTTTAAAAGGAGGCCAAGGTAGGAGGATTGCCTGAGCTCACGAGTTCGAGACTGCCTAGACAACTTGTTGAGACCTCATCTCTACAATAAATCAAGAAAAATGAGCCGAGCTTGGTGGTACATGCCTGTAGTTCCAGCTACTTGGAAGGCTTAGGCAAAAGAATGGCCTGAGACCAGCAGGTCGAGGCTGCGGTGGCCCTGAGCATGCCATTGCACTCCAGCCTAGGCAATAGAGCAAGACTCCAACTCAAAAAAAAAAAGTACAATATCTAGACAGCAGGAATTCAGGAAAATACCAAGTTCTATGACCAAGAGCTGTCCCGAGCAGATCTATCCTTCCTCTTTCCTCCTCCCACTCCAGTAGTTGGGGTCCAGCATGAACTACTCAAGAGGGGCTGACGCCTGTCTCAGCTAAATGCTTTGGTTGGCTGCTGGTGTCAGTGTTTAGAGGGAAAATGGGATTTAGATTTAGTAAGAACAGTCTGAGCATAGGCATTTTTTGTGGGGATGGCCAAGCACTCGTCCTTGGAGGGGCCTAGATACAAGATGATTTCCTTGGGAAGGTGGGCCATGTAGCCATACAGTGCTGGTAAAACGCCAAGAGCTGATGGTGCCTGTGGGATGAGGTGGCCAGCACGAGGGCTGTCTGCCTGTCCTTTGCCTCTGACACCCTGTTGATCATGAGGACAAGAGCAACTTAATGAAGAAGCAGGCACGGGTCACCCCACTTCCTTCTGGCCTTCAGAAGGCTGCCCACAGTCAGACCCGTCAAGCCCCAGACCTCACCGTGGGGCCGCCCCCGTGCATCTTCAGTGCTCTGATGGTGGCAACCAGCACCACCACGTGAGGCTGGAGACCAGAGTACCGGCACTTGATGTTGAAGAACTTCTCCATTCCAATGTCGGCTCCAAATCCTGCTTCCGTCACTGTAAGTAAGGAGAAGAACAACTGTAACATGCCATCCTGACTCCCCTGGTGTTCCAAGAAAAGCAATTTTGCAAAAGTACTCACCTACAAATCCTTCTGGGCCAACCAGCTTGAGGGCGATCCGATCTGCGATGATTGAGGAATTCCCGTGTGCGATGTTGGCAAATGGGCCGGCGTGGACAAACACTGGGGTGCCCTGTGTAAACCGGGACACCGTGAGCAAAGTGGCTAATCTTGCTTCAGAATGGATCATGGTCAAGGGCATGGAAGTCAGTTAGAATCCGAATGAAAATGACTTTCCAGAGGGAAAACACCAAGTCTTCTCTTTTATTTCCGGCATGTCCCTGTCACAGTAGTGGGAAAGAACAGGAGAAAGGGAGGGGCAGGTGGAGGCAGTCTCTGACACCCAGGGAGAGTGCCCACAGCCCCTCTGTAGACTGTGCAGAGCCAGCTCAGACTCACCTCTAACGTCTGCATGAGGTTGGGCTTGATGGCATCCTTCATAAGCACCGCCAACGCGCCACTCACTCCCTGAGAAATGAACATGGGAAGCGTGAGATCCTGGCAGCAGCCTTCTGAAACCAATGCACAGCATTCCAGGCCTTCCCTCTTTACCATCGTGGTCACTTGAACTGGCCCATCCATGCCTGTTGCTGTTGTCTGAATATACTATGAAGTTACCAGTTTCTTGTTTTGTTTTTTTTCTGAGTTGGGGTCTCGGTCTGTCACCCAGGCTGGAGTGACTAGGTGATCACGGTTCACTGCAGCCTCGACCTCCTAGGCACAGGCAATCCTTTTGCCTTAACCTCTCAAGTAGCTGGGACTACACATATAAGCCACCACATCCAGCCAATTTTTAAATTTTTTTATAGAGACGGGGTCTTGCTATATATAGCCCAGGCTGGTCTCGAGCAATCCTCCTGCCTTGGCCTCCCAAAGTGCTGGGATTACAAGTGTGAGCCACTGTACCTAACAGAAGTTACTGGTTATTTTAAGCAGGGAAAACAGACAAAATGAAAATGACATTCACAGGCAACTTCTGAAAAAACATGTGACTCTGGAAACAAGCATCCCAATCAAGTGCTGCCACTGACTGATGGGGGAATCCATATCAGACTCATTTAGAGCATGGACAGCTGGCTTCTAGTACTGAGCTGTCTAGGGAGAAAAGGCCAAAAACCAAATTCAGTATGCGTTTCTCAAAGCTGAGGTTGAAATACAACCCAGGAGCTCAATACCAACTCCTCAATGCCAGGTCCCTCTGTGAAGCTATCAACCATAGTCGAACCAACTGGTGACAAAGATAAATCAATGGCTCCCTTAATGCTCTCTGCAAATTGAAGTCATGCACTTGCTCTTGGAGATACGGGATAAAGATGCTACTCAAGTCACCTGGAACTTGTGGTCTATTCCTGGCGCACCACATGGTACTATTCACTATGAAGTATTCTGTACATATTTCATAACTATCTTTTAATTAGCCGAATAGGATTGCTTACAACCTACTATTCATTATGAAGTGCTTTTTACATATTTCATAATTATCTTGTAATTAGCAAAATGGAAATGAACTGATGAGTTAATTGCAACATCTTAAGTAGAGCACAAATTTTATTACAAATTATTTTTTTGAGTCGGGGTCTCACTCTGTCATACAAGCTGGAGTGCAGTGTCAGGAGTACACTTCACCACAGCCTCAACCTCCTGGGCTCAGGTAATCCTTCCACCTCAGCCTCCTGGTAGCCGGGACTATTGGCACAAGCCATCATATTTAGCTAATTTTAAAATTTCTCTGTACAGATAAGGTCTCACTATGTTGCCCAGGCTAGTCTCCAACTCCTGCATTCAAGCAATTCTCCTGCCTCGGTCTCCCAAGTGTTGGGATTACAGTTGTGAGCCACTGCACCCAGTCAATTTGGAATTAATAACTACTGAAAGACACTAGGACAATGGACACAGATGTGTCACCAAGATTGGCACGCCAAGAACTCACCAGGTCCTCAGCACTGACGGGCTCCCCTTTCTTGCTGGATGCCACCACCATTTTGCCCAGTCTTTCTCTCATGTCTTCTAGGGAACTGGTGAGAGCCAGGACAGCCATGATTTCACTCGCTACAGAGATATCAAACTGGGCCTGTGGACAAGGAAGAAACACCAGCAAAAACTGTTAAACAAGCTGGGCTGGGTGGCTCAGCCTGTAATCCCGCGCCTTTGGGAGGCTGAGGTGAGTGGATTGCCTGAGCCCACGGGTTCGAGACCCGCCTGGGCAGCGAGACCTCATCTCTACAATAAATAAAAAAATCAGCCGGGCGTGGTAGTGCATTCCTGTAATTCCGGCTACTTGGAAGGCTGAGGTGGAAGGATCACCGGAGCCCAGCAGGTCGAGGCTGTGGTGGCTGGGAGCGGCCACTGCACTCCAGTCTGGGCGACAGAGTGAGACTCCAACTCAAAACAACAACAACAACAACAACAACAACAAAAACTGTTAAACAGGATTCATGAACTGCAAAAGTCATCTTTTCTTTTGCATCTGAGGTTTAATCAAATAACTTAAAAAGATAGAATAACAGGATACTACACAAAATATTCCTCTAAGCCGGGCTCGGAGGCTCAGCCTGTAATCCCAGCACTCTGGGAGGCCGAGGTGAGAGGACTGCCTGAGCACATGGGTTCTAGACCCACCCGGGAAACTTGGCAAGACCTTGTCTCTACAATAAGTTTAAAAAAAAATTAGCCAGACGTGGTAGGCGCACGCCTGTAGTCCCAGCTACTTGGAAGGCTGACGCGGAGGGATCGCAGGAGCCCAGTAGGCGAAGGCTGTGGTGGCTGGAAGCATGCCACTGCCCTCCAGCATGGGTGACAGAGACTCCAACTAAAAAAAAAAAAATTCCTCCAATAGCAAAGATGTGTAATTAATTATTCCAAGACCTTGAGTACTCAATTAAAAAAAAAAAATAGATGTTCTGGTGGGACCAGAAAGCTATTGTTTTATCCCTGTGATAATTGTGGGGTGACAGTTTCCCTCACCTACAAAGGAACAACACAAACGCTCTTACACCAAGGAGACATACCACAAAATGGCCACAAGAAAGAAGCAATTTTAATCAATTTCTCTACAAGGACACTCACTGGGGGCTCTCCTCCTCCAGGAAAAAAGGCTGGGGGGAAACACACAGGTGACACATGGGATGTATTGCAAAAGCTGTCAGGAGTGCTCAATACCACACACCCACTCACTGCCATATTAAAAGGGAGAAGGCAGAACAGCACCTGGCAGTATCAATCGTATGGGAGAGGACGGAGGAGGAGAGAAGCAGCAAGATGCAGTGCATAGGATCTCATCTACTTGGAAAGGGACAAATAGCTACCGTCCGCGTGTGCCCCTTCTCTGTGGGAGCCTGTCCAATCGTGATCTTCCTCAGGAACCTGTCGTTGGTGTCCAGCACTGCAGCAAAAAGCAGGACACACAGCGATTTTTAGTGAAAGGCCCACAAAGTTAAAGGAAGCAGCAGAGTGTTAAAGTGACAAGTCCAATTTAATGATTGCCTATTAAGATTTGGTTTCAAAATTGATGGTAAGGCTAGAATATACGCTAAAATTAAGAAACGGTGTCCACGTGCCATAAATACACAGGCATTATTTTAAAAGCAAAGGAATGTGGAGTGGCTTGGGTTTACTCCTTTTAGAGAATTCAAACAATTAACTAGAAATCTGGATTCTATTTTTAAAACATGTTCCATATTGCAAGAAAAACAGAGCAGTCTACATCTTTTGAAAAGGCTGAGGTTTGTGTTGTTGCTCTGTGGAGTGATGACTCACTGACCTTCCACCAACCCTCAGAAACACAGGAGCCATAAGCTCAGGGCACGTGCTGATGCCTTTTAAAACACACTGGGTACTAGGCCTGGTCTTCAGCACTTGGAAGAGATCATTTCTATTCTGATGACAGAATAGCCATTCACATACAGCATAACCTCACAAAACATGCAAAGATCAACCAACTAACAAAATGATCCTAACCCCCTCCCAGGACCACCTGCTGTTAACAAATTTTTTTTTTTTTTTTGAGTTGGAGTCTCACTATGTCACCTAGGCTGGAGTGCAGTGGCATGCTGACGGCCACCACAGCCTCAACTTGCTGGGTTCGGATGATCCTTCCACCTCAGCCTTCCAAGTAGCCAGGACTACAGGTGCGTACAACCATGCCCAGCTAATTTTTTGATTTACTGTAGAGACAAGCTTTCACCATGTTGCCCAGACTGGTCTCGAATCCATGGGCTCAGGCAATACTCTCGCTTCCACCTCCCAAAGTGCTGGGATTACAGGCATGAGCCACTACACCCAACTGCTGTTAACATTTTAGTGTACTCCCAATTTTGGTTTTGATATGTGCAGAATAACAGGAAAGATCTGATCGTGGTCCTGGACTCTTGCCATGAGGTCCACAGAGCTCTTGGAATTTCAAGGGTGACAGAGTGTCTTGTTAATTCCTAACAAACACCTTTTGGTCACACCTGAGTTTATGCTAACGAGGTGACGTAGGGGTGGATCCCCTAGACAGCCTCAGGAGGGGCCTGGTCACCAAATAGATGAAGTGATTAGAGAGAGGGCTGGAACTTTCAGTCCGACCCACTAAGCTCCAGGTAGGGGGTAGGGGATGGAGACTAAGGCCTAGAAAAACTCACTACAAGCCGGGCTCGGTGGCTCAGCCTGTAATCCCGCGCTTTTGGGAGGCTGAGGTGAGTGGACTGCCTGAGCCCGTGGGTTCGAGGCCCGCCTGGGCAGCAAGACCTCATTTCTACAATAAATCAAAAAATCAGCCGGGTGTGGTAGTGCATGCCTGTAATTCTGGCTACTCGGAAGGCTGAGTCGGAAGGGTCGCTGGAGCCCAGCAGGTCAAGGTTGCGGGGGCCAGGAGCGGCCACTGTACTCCAGTCTGGGCGACAGAGAGACTCCAACTCAAAAAAAAAAAACCTCACTACAATACGATCTGGTGAGCTTCCTGGCTGGTGCACACAGTAAGGTGCTGGGAGAGGGACCCACGCATCCTTCTCTTACATCCCTGAGCTGCAGCCTTTGTAATATCCCCAGACAAAAGTAAACCGTCTCCTGCAAGCCATTCCATCAAATGAGTGAACCTGAAGACTGGGTCATGGTAACCTCCAGTTGGTCAGAAACACAGGTGACAATGTAGGCTTGTGATTCGTATCTGAAGCGGGGAGCAGTCTCATGAGACTGAACCCCGAACCTGTGGGGTCTGCTTCAGTCAGTGTCAGAATTGAGTTAAATCGTAGGACACCCAGTCAGTATCCCCTGAAGGACTGAGTTGAATTGTTGTGGGAGAGAAAACCTCCCCATCTGGCATGGGCAGGGAAGCACTGAGAGTAATGTGGGCACAGTGAGGAAAGAGGAGTTTCCATTCCAGTATGAAATGCCAAACAGTAACAATGAAACACACAATGAACAACAAAAGCCAGCTCATCCTCTAGATAGGCAAGGAGAAGCATCTTTCAGGCACTTGAAAACATGACAAATTATTTTTCCATGAAGACTGTCATAATTTAAACACAAAAAGCAGTGTCTCCTAAAACATACACACACACATCACGTCACACATATAAGGGAAGGATATAATGTGTTGTTAGAGCCAACCTTATTTTAAAAATTGTCAATTTCCTTATAACTAATTTTTCTTTAAAAAATAGCTCGTCAATAGGTATGATCCATTTTTTTGTCTGCTCCTATTTTCTTAGAAAGCATGAATTAGATACAAAGCAAAGGAAAAGTATGAGATACCATATTTTCAAAATGGATCTTTAGTTTGTGCCTTATAAAATATTGTACCATTTGTCCAAAGCTATTGAAGCAAAGAAAGAGAAATACCTTTATTCTCTTGGTTTTAGATATTAAGAGCATCATTTTTAAAATGCTGTTGGATAGCAACAGTTTTTGAGCCCACAAAAATCACAAAAACAGTCAATAAATTGGCCATTAGCTGCATCCTGCATGGCAGATGGAAATTCCTCAGCCATGACACAGGAAGAAGGGTGTACTCTTGGCACAGGATAAAATGCTCAGCCATGCTGGTTTCGTACATACTGAGTAGTGACATGCGGCAGTGAAGCCAGGCAACTTCCTTACTAAACTGCTAAGTATTTAAACCTTGAGGTCATCTCATCTGTTGCAAGAGAATTTAATAAAATGAGGTAAAAAATGATCAGGCAAGCAAGAAAGCTACAGGAAAAACCAAGTCACTTATGCCAGACATGGATTCTGAGAATAAAGGTGTCACATGATTCCTGAAGCGATTAAACATAATCTTGCTACTTCATGACACTGACACATTCTGCATAAAATGAAACTTGTAAAATGTTATTTTTGGTTTATGCATGAACTTCCTTGAAACCACCCTCATTTCAATCAACACTGAACAGCCAGCAAAATGCTCAACCACTCCAACAAAGAGAGACTTGATTACAGCTAATAAGGAGAGAGATACTGACAGAGATGGCAAGAATAACAAATAATGTCACCATCTCGGTCATGCCTTAACTGAAAATACCAACACAGAAGCTTCTAGGCCTCACATTTTAACAAGTCCTTAGAGGGTGTAGGGTATGCAAAATAGTCCCCCAAAAGGGACTGGTTTACTGCTCTAGTACCTCTTTGCCAAGTTATGGTTTCTGGATCGATGTCCAACCTTGCGAATCTGTTTATCTCTTCATCTGTCAGTGTGGTAGGGTCAGTCTTTTCAATGCCTAGTCTCTGACGAGGTCGGAAAATGAAAGCATGGAATAAGACAAAACAAACAGAGGCATATTAAATTTAAAAAAAAATTAACTCCATTGCCAGATAAGATACCCTCTGGGAGATGCAAACCACTTTAAATTCAGAAGGGGAAACACCTTTGGCTAAAGCTGGGGGCTATTTCTTCCTGCCAACCTTAAAAAAGACATTAAAGAAAATTATCTCCAAACATGCTAAATTTACTCAGGAGTAAGTGAGGATTATAACCTGGGATGCCACACGTGCATCCAGCAAGGGAAGGATCAGTGGAGAGGCTCTTGTAAGCTCCTCAGAAACAGAGTTCTCTGGTTCCAGAGGCCCAAGCCCAGTCAGTCATCAGGTCACTGGTAGAGATGCCATTACTGGGCAGGTGTCCTTTTGAGAGCATCTTATCTGAATTATTGCAATCCTAAAGAATGTCTAGTGACAGCCTTGTTGCAGGAACATATGTACATATGTGGAACATGCAAGCCATGCAGAGCAGGAGCTGTGTGAAGGATGTGAGGGACTTCTTGTAAGGCTTTGGAAAGTCTCTGGAAGCAGCTCTTACATCAGACATGTAAGCACAAACCTCCTCGCCTTTGGGCCTTCTGCGTTGCCTGGGTCTCACAATAGTGACTTCATCCTGGTATCTGCAACTTTCCAGCATGTATCAATATACTGTGAGCATTTATGGCCCTATATGTGAGCACCAGGGACATTTCCCTAAAGGCACTCTAGAATCAGAGTGACCAAAAGGAGCTGTAAGACACCTATACTTTCTAATTCAAACTCAAATACATTGACAGGAAAAGCAATTTTGCAAAGTGCAAAGCTTTTTTTTTTGAGTCAGAGTCTCACTGACACCCAGGCTGGAGTGCAGAGGCACATTCATGGCCACCACAGCCTTGACCTGCTGGGCTCAGCTGATCCTTCCGCCTCAGCCTTCCAAGTAGCCGGAAGTACAGATGTGCACTACCACGCCCAGCTAATTTTTTATTTATTGTAGAGTCGAGGTCTTGCCAAGTTGCCCGGGCTGGCCTTGAACCTGCGGACTCAGCCCATCTGCTTGCCTCGGCCTCCCAAAGTGCTGAGATTACAGGCTGAGCCACCAAGCCTGGCCACAAAGCTTTTTCAATTAGACAACCGAAAAGCCAAATTCAAATGAAACTGTAGGAAGTGCAGAATTAAAGATCAAGCAATACAAATCGATGCCTTTTACACGCCTTTTATGCAGTGCTATACTTTCACCGACTTCTTCCTATTCCAAAAGGCACAAAAAGGGTTTTATTTGCTTATTTTTTGAGTTGGAGTCTCACTCTGTCACCCAGACTGGAGTGAAGTGGTCACTCCTGGCCACCGCAGCCTCGACCTGCTGGGCTCCGGCGATCCTTCTGCCTCAGCCTTCCAAGTAGCTGGAACTACAGGCGCGTGCTACCACGCCCGGCTAATTTTTTGATTTATTGTAGAGAAGAGGTCTTGCCAAGTTGCCCAGGCGGATCTCGAACCCGCAGGTTCAGGCAATCCAGTCACCTCAGCCTCCCAAAGCGCGGGATTACAGGCTGAGCTACTGAGCCCGGCTCAAAAAAGGGTTTTATTTTCTCCTCACAGAATTTGGAAATTTTACGTATTTACAAGGTATACCTAGGTCGCATCCTGAAACGGAAAGTGCTTATAGAATGTGTTCCTGGCTGGGCGTGGTGGTTCGTGCCTGTAATCCTAGCACTTTAGGAGGAACCCTAGGTGAGAGGTTCACTTGAGCCCAGGAATTCAAGACTAGCCTGCACAACAGAGAAACCACATCTGTAAAAAAAATTAGCCAGGCAGGGTAGTATGTGCCTGTAGTCCCAGCTACTCAGGAGGCTGAGAAGGAAGGTTCACCTGATCCCAGGAGATTGAGGGTTTGGTTAGCTGTGATTATCATGATTGTGCCACTGCATTTCAGCCTGGATGACAGAGTGAGACTCTGAATCAAAAAACAGAAACAAAAAAGGAGGGAGGGAGGGACACGGGGAGGGAGAGGGGGAAAGAAGGATGGAAGGAGGGGGGCAGGCAGGCCGGGCATGGTGGTTCACGCCTGAAATCTAAGCACTTTGGGAGGTGGAGGCGAGGCAGAGGGGAGAGTATTGCCTGAGTCCATGGGTTCAAGGCCAGCCTAGGCAACATGGCGAGACCTTGTCTCTACAATAAATAAAAAAATGAGGGTGGGCTCAGTGGCTCAGTCTGTAATCCTAGCACTTTGGGAGCCCAAGGGTTTGGGACCAGCCCAGGTAACTTGGCAAGACCTCCTAACTACAATAAATAAAAAAATTAGCCGGGCGTTGTAGCACGCGCCTATAGTTCTGGCTACTTGGAAGCCTGAGGCGGAGGGATCATTGGAGCCCAGCAGATCGAGGTTTCAGTGGCCACGAGCATGCCATTGCACTCCTGCCTGGACCACAGAGTGAGACTCCTACTCAAAAAAAAGGAAGGAAAGAAAGAAAGGAAGGAAGGAAGGAAGGGAGGGAGGGAGGGAGGAAGGGACATGTTTCCTTTCACTTATCCTATGGTTCCTCCCCTGTGCCATGATGACCTGTTATAAAACTTCAAGTGCTTCCAGTGCTGGACGCTCACTGGCTTGTCAAATAGCCCTAAAAGCCTAGAAGGTGACATTGTTGACAGAAGCCAGTGAAGTTCTTACCTGCTATGCTAAGAATCTGCTGTTGACGACCCACACTTAACTGAATACCACAGGGTAGACGTGGTAACCCATGACAAAGGATGTAGGGGGACCTAGGAATGGGGGCCTAGGTTCTAGCTGTCACCCTGCAAGGGATCCTATAATCTTGGGCAAATTTCTTGATTTAAAAGCCTAGAGCTTTTTATTTATTTATTTATTTTTCAGAGACAAAGTCTTACTCTGTCGCCCAGACTGGAGTGCAGTGACACAATCTTGGCTCACTGCAGCCTCGAACTCCTTGGCTCAGGTGATTCCCTCACCTCAGTCTGCCAAGTAACTGGGACTATCATGCCCAAATAATTTTTTTGTGTGTGTTGGAGTCTCACTCCATCGCCCTGGTTGGAGTGCCATGACACACTCACGGTCACCCCAGCGTCAATCTGCTAGACTCCAGTGATCCTTCCGCCACAGCCTTCCAAGTAGCCAGAACTACAGGCGCGGCTACCACACCCGGCTAATTTTTGATTTATTGTAGAGATGAGGTCTCGCCAAATTGTCCAGGCAGGTCTCGAACCTGCGGGCTCAGACAATTCACTTGCCTCGGCCTCCCAAAATGCTGGGATTACAGAGCCTGGTCTGCATTTTATTTTTAAAACTCACTTGCGCTATTCCTTTTCAATCCCATCTTCCCTCAGCCCAAAGCCCTTGGCATCCATTGTCTCTTCTCTAGCACCAGTTCTGTCTTCTTGAGAATGTCACGTCAATGGAAGCAAACTGTGTAACCTTCAGAGCCTGGATCCTTGCAATCAGAACAATGCCTGTGAGATCCACCCACACTGTTGTAATCAATAGCTCATTTCTTTTGATTGTATGGATATACCAAGTTTGCTTATCCATTCATCCACTGAAAGACATTTAGATTATTCCCAGATTCTGGAGATTATTAACAGAGCTGCTAAAAACATTCAGTACAAGTTTGTGTGTGAACAAGGCTTTCATTTCTCTTGGGAAATACCTATGAGCAGGATTTCTCGATCAGGTGGCATAGCATATGCATATTGAGTGTATGTTATAAAAAGTCCAATAAAATACAGACGTAACCACTCCTTTGTTTTTTTTGGAGTCTCACTCTGTCGCCCAGACTGAAGCGCAGTGGCCGCTCCTGGCCACTGCAGCCTCGACCTGCTGGGCTCCCGTGATCCTTCCGCCTCTGCCTTCAAAGTAGCTGGAACTACAGGAGAAGTAACCACTCTTTTAGCTACTTAACACAGACCTTTATCTATGCAGAGTAAGGCAAGTATGATTACTCCTATTTCGCAGAGGAGTAAACTACAAGATAAGAAACTCAGTAACTTTGCTGGAGGTCCTAATGACTCCAACTCCAGAAGCCGCTGTGCTGCACAATAGATGGCCTCCTGGCTGTCATCTGTGGCATAAGGGAAGCGATGCTTTTCTTCTTAGCAGAGGGCAGGCTGTCAGTGTTCTACGAATTCCAGGACTAGCCACTTATAATTTATAGATACATGAGAAATAACCTGTACTACTAGTCCCTGCTGTGTATATCATGACCTTAAGACTCTGATCATTAGCCGGGAGCAGTGGCTCACACCTGTAATCCCAGCACTTTGGGAGGCCAAGGTTAGAGGATTGCCTGAGCCCAGGGGTTTGAGACCAGCCTAGGAGACTTGGTGAGACCTCATCTCTACAATAAATCAAAAAATTAGCCAGTATAATGGTACATGCCTGTGGTTCCAGCTGTGGAAGGCTGAGACAGAAGGATCGCCTGAGCCCAGGAGATCAGGCTGTGTGGCCGTAAGCATGCCACTGTACTCCAGCCTGGGTGACAGAGTGAAACTCTGACTCAAAAAAAAAAAAAAAAAGGAAAAGACTCATTATCGATGTAATTTAATCCAAAATAACCTACTCCAAAAAGATATTACCTCCTTATCCTTTAGCAAATTTCACATAATATACAAAATGAAGAAGGAAAAAGCTTACCCTTAACCTTCGGACTTGGATATCAGAGAATTTCCTCATTCCATTTACTGACGGCACCAAACGATTAAAGAGAGCCTGAAAGAAAGGGGGAAATGGGCTTTCAAATGAAAGGAGCCCTGCTGCCTTTCCACCTACGTCACCAGCACCCAAGCCACTAACACTGATCTGGGTGCTTCAGCCCTTTCAGAACTGTTTCTGGGGCTACTGGGGGCCCTGGCATCCTACCTTGTCTGTCTGGGTCAATTCATGGAATATTCGAGCATCAATGGCTGCAGCAACCAGGTTATTCGCTGCAGTGATGGCGTGGATGTCACCAGTGAGGTGGAGATTAAACTGCAAGAGAACAGAAGCCACATCAGTCTCCCATCTGCTCTGTATCTTTCCAACTTTCAGTCTATTGCGACAAATACATCGCTATTTTAAATCCAATGGAAGACTGATAGCAGCTCGGCTTGTGGACAAACAGCCCTGACAGGGAGCTCTTGAAAACATAAACAACTGATCATCTGTTCCCAGAAGAAACACCTCCCAAACACAGAACTTGCAGTTTTCCCAAAATAACATGTCCAGAGACCACAAATTCCACACCTCTGGGATCAACAGCAACACTGGATTACTGAGCACACGTTTACGTTTTAAGCAGAGAGCAGGGACTACACCAGGGCAGCACCAACTCTGCTTGTGTGTCTATGCACTGCTCCCGCTTCTGTGATAGGTCCCTGGATTCATCAGGTGTCCAGGCTCTGCAAGACCGTGCTTCATGGGAACACTGGCTTCAAATAATCATCTCCACTGAAAGCCAGACTTTAGACCAAGCTATGTCACAAGAGTATAAATTAGGCTGCTTCTCCCTCCATGTTACTTCTCTGAGAAACAAGCCATTTGTCCACAGAGTTCTGCAAACAAAGGTTAACTTCTAGAGGGGAAATCTGTAATAAAGGGTTGGATTCAGCCAGACCCCAGGGTGACTTACCTCTTCCATAGGAATGACCTGCGAATAGCCACCTCCTGCAGCGCCACCTAGAGGACATGTCAAAGGTAGGGACTCAGCTTAGGAACGCTTCTCCACAACTTGGAAATCAAATAAAAGCAAATGGAGTTTTGTAACTACAAAGCAGGTTATTTATTTACTTCTTATAATCACTTGGACAGATGTGACCAAGTGTTTTCTAAGGCTGAATAGTTTCTCAATTGAAATTTGGGTATAAGTGACAAAATTATGAACACACACATACCTACTCATTATCTTTAGAAGCAGGTTTCCGGATGCCTACCATTTGTTGAAAGACCCAGTCGACAGTTACATAAAGGAAAACCCGCTCCATTTCCTGCTCTCATAAAGCTACTCTGGCTTTAAAAAAAGAAATACTCAGAATACATACACCTAATGAGACCGCGGTTCTTCCTAAACAGGAAACATACGTTAGAAAGCAGCCTAATTGCTAGACTTTTGCTGGCCCACTGGGTTGAGGATGCCTTATTCAAAATGTTGAGACCAGAAGTGCTTTGGATTTCAGATTTTAGAATATTTGCATGCACCAGTGAAGCATCCCAAATCCAGAATCCGAAATCTGAACTGCTCCAGGGACATTTCCTTTGAGCATGATATTGGCACTCAAGATGTTTTGGATTTGGGAGCATTGTGGATTTTGGGTTTCTGGTTCGGAATGCTCATCTTGTATTAACAAAAGGTTAATAAAAAGTGTCCACGGTACCACCTTCTCAGTGAAATGAATGGAAATTTGAGATCGAGATTTTGGTTTTGTGAGACAGAAACTACACTGTGAGGCAACTCGCAATAAGAGAAAAAGGAAAATAATGGGCTCAATGGGCAGAACCAGGAAGAGCTCACGATGAAGCAGAATGCAGCCAGCACATTTGCAAAATAGGTGGAAGGGTGAAGGTGTGCTGGGTGCCAACATCTACCATAACTGCCAGAACAAGCAGAATGTGATAACCTGTCACCAAGCAGAGTAGAACATCTCTAAGAACCCACTATAGTTAATACAAATAATTTTAATCAAGAAAGCATGTTTGCAGTGCTTTAGCAATCAAAATCTCAAGGTCAAGTATGATTATGGATGCATGCTCTCATCAAATCAGAAGAAATACTGTGCTGATGGCAGTGGTTTAGAGTAAGGCAGGCACGGGGAACCCTCTGGTACTTAATAACAGTGACTTTGACCAAGTCGCCTCTGCAGCCCCGGTTGCTGCTATTGTTAGATGGTGATACTACCACCTCATACTGAAGAATAAAATAAATGAATATGCATAAGCCACTTGGCACGATACCTGGCACAAAGCATACACTCAACAAAGGCAGGCTTTTATTTCCAAGGGGGCAAAACACCCTGGCATCTGCCTTAGTCTCCAGAGTGTGAGTGTAATGATCGATAGCTATGATTACCTTTGTTTCCTTGACAGTTGACTACTAGGGGCAAATAAAAGCACCTCCAGCCACACAGTACCCATTACTGAGAATCCCTGTGCAGTGTCGAGTCATGACAGCAGGAGCTGGGTGACCTGATGACAGCCTGCACTAAGAGCACTACTATGGCGAGCATTGAGGATATCCCTGATATCTAAATAAGTGAAGACCTGTAAGCATCCGAGGGTTGAGTGGGCCTGGGAGGGTCAGAGGAGAGGCAGGGCCCTGCAGCCATGTGGGATCCAGCCCCGCCCGTACCTTTTATCCCAAAGGTGGGGCCTTGAGACGGCTGCCGCACACATGCGAAGACATTCTGGTGGAGGTGGGCGCCTAGGGCTTGCACCAACCCAATGGTGGTCGTGCTCTTCCCTTCCCCCAGGGGCGTCGGAGTTATTCTTCAAGATGAAAGCAAAAGAGGAATTAATTTTACCCACCAGACCCTAGAGAATGACTCCAATCTAAACAATAGGAAAGACACAAGCCCTGAAAGAAATCTCTTCCAAGAGTCCTAGTTACAATCTCTAAACAACTTTAAATTAAAAAAAAAAAAAGAAAAAAAAAGGAATGCTGAACTTTAGCTCTTCTTGTATAAGGGGCAAGTGTCCTTTATCTGCTAGAAAGAAACTAATATAATTTTAATTTCTCAATTTACAGTCTCAAAAATTAGCTGTCATACATCATTTAGCTTCAGTAGAATTAATGAATTTTGGATTAAAAGAAAATAGGGATTCCATCTGAAGGTCACGTTTTAAGACCATACTCAGCTGGGCACAGTGGCCCATGCCTGCAATCCCAGCACTCTGGGAGGCAGAGGTGAGAGGATTGCCTGAGCCCAGGGGTTCAAGACCAGCCTGAGCAGCATGGCAAGACCTTATCTCTACAATAAATCATAAAATTAGCCAGGCAAGGTGACATGCGCCTGTGGTTCCAGCTGCTTGGAAGGCTGAGGCAGAAGGATCACTTGAGCCCAGCAGGTCAAGGCTGCCTGTGAGCATGCCACTGTACTCCAGCCTGGGTGACAGCATGAGATGCCTACTCAAAAAACAAACAAAGAATCCCACCAAACTCTTCCACTTACTAGATGGATAAATTTGACCAATTTTCTCATCTCTGAACAATCACCATCTATAGCATCTATTCCCAACTACCCTACAGGATTGCTGTAAGGGACAAACGAGATCAAATACATGTGAAAATGCTTAAACCAAATTAAAGGCACCCTCACATATCTGTGCTAAGAGCAAATGCAACCCCTGGTAGTAGTCATCAGGATGGATAGTAAGATTCCCTTGGCAAAATGAGTAAAGCCATACCCGGTCACCACCACATATTTCCCATCAGCCTGGTGCTTCAGGCGGTTCAGCGCTGACAGCAGGACTTTGGCCTTGGTTTCACCATATAATTCTACCTCTTCTGGCAGCAGACCAATTTCTCGAGCCAGCTTACCAATGGGCTTCGGTTTGCAAGATCGTGATATATCAATGTCGCTTTAACAACATAGAAAACATCTTTATCATTCTCACTCATATAGTGGACCTTGATTATCCAACACACTACCATAAGAAAATGACTGACAGTGGTGGGAAACTATGGGGGGGGTGAGATGGGACTAATGGTAGCAAACATCTGTCTGGGGACGGGGAGACACCTGTTATCAACAAGGGGGCCTGAATGAAGCATATTTGTACACCTAACCCTTAACTGTACCCCACAATATCATAATAAAAAATATTGATTAAAAAAATGAAAACATCTTTATCCACAGAATTTAATTAATCTCATACAAGTAATGACATCCCCAGCCCCACCTTAACCTGTGAAGGTGATTTCAGAGGGAGCATGCATGTACCCATGGTATCTGTCAGCTAAAAAAAAAACACAATTCACCGAGTTTTATGTAGTTTCCTTTTACCTTGGAACAGGTATCTTGAGGTTAAGTTGATTATACTGAATTATCCACTTTCCTGGCTGAAACTTCTCCAGGAAACGCTTTGCACTCTCCACCGTGCTCTAGACAAAAGGACACAAATGGAACTGAGGAGAGGTGATAGTTTCAAGCCCCTCCTCTACTCCAAACCCCAGTCACTCCAGTTCAATCACTACACAGACTGCTCCGTGCCCCAACTGTTGATACATGTCCACTCCATGCCAGAGTCTACAGGCACCCAACGTGCCTCGGGGCTGCCTGCCCCACAGCAGCAGGGGTGTGTCAATGAGACAAGCAAATCAATGCAGATCAAGCCAAGGTAGTGTGAGCCCGCTTTCCTTTTTTTGGAACTTATTATATTCCAGAGGAAATCAGAATTATGCCATTGCTACTACAATAAGTTTTATATAACAATACATTTTTGGAACTTAGTATATTCCAAAGGAAATTAGAATCGTGCCATCGCTACTTTCCTCTATGAATGTGATGGACACCATTTCTCTGTTCTTCCATTTCCTTTTTCTCTTTAATAGACTCACATCTTAACTTCTGAGTAGGTTTTTGACGTTTCTACGTGGGGAGAAAAGCAGCACCACTCTTGGCTTTTCAGAACAATGACAGAAACTATTATTCACAAGGAAATACCTGCATGAGCATGGCAACCGTCATGGGCCCAACGCCACCAGGAACAGGGGTAATGAAGGCTGCGCGCTCCCGAGCCTCGCTGTATGCCACGTCACCCACAACTTTTCTCCCGTTTGGCTTTGTATCATCTGGCAAAAGGGAAAAAAATCAAAGCCAGGTCTCAGAATCACAATCCTGGTGTCAATTTCCAGTCCTGGTGATCAATTATAATAGTTTATTACAAAAACTCAGTAGAATTTTAGGGTGTGCTAGTCCCATCGGGTTCAAGAGCCCACTTTACTTAAAAGCTATGCGATGACACTGGGCACAGTGGCTCACACCCGTAATCCCAGCACTTTGGGAGGCTGAGGCGGGGAGATTACTTGAGTCTAGGGGTTCCAGACCAGTTTAGTCAACGTAACAACAAATAAAAAAATTAGCCAGATGTGGTGGCTCATGCCTATAGTCCTAGGTACACAGGAGGCTGAGACGAGAGGATTGCTTGAGCCCAGGAGGTTGAGGCTGCAGTGAGCTATGATCATGCTACTGTATTCAGCCTGGATGAAAGATTGATACCCTAACTCAAAAAAAAAAACAAAACTATGGAATGACAGGTTTTGCTGTTTCCTAGGGAGAAGATCATTTTACCTGCAAAAAATCATAAGGGATTTAAATGGTTTTTTAGAAATAAGAAAATCTTTTTGTAGTCCCTCAGGTGACAAATAAAATACCAAATTTTTTTTAATTCTTAAAACTAGCTAAGCCGGGCTCGGTGGCTCAGCCTGTAATCCTGCGCCTTTGGGAGGCTGAGGTGAGTGGATTGCCTGAGCCCGTGGGTTCGAGACCCGCCTGGGCAGCGAGACCTCATCTCTACAATAAATCAAAAAATCAGCCAGGCGTGGTAGCGCATGCCTGTAATTCCAGCTACTCGGAAGGCTGAGGCGGAAGGATCGCCAGAGCCCAGCAGGTCGAGGCTGCGGTGGCCAGGAGCGGCCACTGTACTCCAGTATGGGTGACAGAGTGAGAATCCAACTCAAAACAAAAAACAAAAAAACCCCAGCTAGCCGGGCTCGGTGGTTCAGCCTGTAATACCGCGCTTTGGGAGGCTGAGGTGAGTGGATTGCCTGAGCCCGTGGGTTCGAGACCCACCTGGGCAACTTGGCGAGAGCTCGTCTCTACAATAAATCAAAAATTAGCCGGGTGTGGCAGCGCGCACCCGTAGTTACAGCTACTTGGAAGGCTGAGGCGGAAGGATCACCGCAGCCCAGCAGGTTGAGGCTGCGGTGGCCGGGAGCGGTCACTGCACTCCAGTCTGAGTGACAGAGTGAGACTCCAACTCAAAAAAACAAAAAAACCAAAAAAAACCCCAGCTACCCCATATATAATGAAGACCTTTTAAAATGTTAATTTGCCAAGGCCTACAAAGGGATTTTTTGGGTGCACAAAGCTCCAACTATGTCACAGCTGCTAGATACTGTTTCTACAGCAACTGTCAGCATTTTGTAAGCTGCTTGTGTGAGCTGGGGAACAATTCAACATCCAATTCCAAAGACAAGCAGCCACTTAAATGTATGCTAAAGGCAAAGAACATAATTACACTTGCCTTAAAAGGATATTAAGAACAACTACACATCTTACCGGCAAAGAATAGCTATTCAAAAGAACAAAATACAATGATGCATCAAGGCTCACTGAGAGCATCCTACACTTGGCTTGAGGGCACTTCCTAGAGGGGCTGGGGCTCTGGCCTAGACCTTGAAGCAGAAGGCTCCCAAAGTGGGATCTGGTGGAGTCTCAGCCACATCTCCACTTCTTTCTGCTCTGCTCCAATCTCCACAAATGAGAGAGGAAGTTTCTGGGTGGAGCCAAAAAGTCAGAATTAAGAAACCTAGACCCACTGGGTGTGGTAGCTTATGCCTATAATTCTAACGCTTTGGGAGGCCAAGGTAAGAGGATCACTTGACCCCAAGAGTTTGAGACCAGCCTGGGCAACACAGCAAAACTTCATCTCTCTAAAAAAAAAAAATTAAAAAGTAGCCAGGCACAGCGGTGCATGCCTGTAGTCCCAGCTACGTCAGAGACTGAGGCAGAAAGACCAGCCGAGTCCAGGAAGTCCAGGCTGTGGTAAGCTGTGCCACTGTACTCCAATCAGGGTGACAGAGTGAGACTTCAACTCAAAAAAAACAGGCTGGGTGCAGTGGCTCATGCCTATAATCCCAGCACTTTGGGAGGCTGAGGTGAAAGGATTGTCTGAGCTCATGGGTTTGAGACCAGCCTGGGCATCTTGGTAAGACCTCATCTCTACAATAAATCAAAAAATTAGCTGGGCGTGATGGCATGTGCCTGTAATTCCAGCTACCTGGAAGGCTGAGGTGGAAGGATCACCTGAGCCAGGCAGGCCGAGGTTGAGGTAGCCGGGAGCATGCCATTGCATCTCAGCCTGAGTGACAGAGTGAGACTTCAACTTAAAAAAAAAAAGAATAAAAAGAGCCCTAAGGCCTAGGATCAGCTCTTCTACTAGTGGTTAGTGCCTCAGCCCTGTGGGCTCTGGATTCATCTGAAGTCCAAAAACCGCAAAGGGGGATTATAACACTACCTACACCTCCCAAGTCTGCCAAGAGCCTGAGAAGAAAACAGGTACACTCTTTAAATGGAAAAAGAAGCCTCCAGACACAAGGGTTTCTCTTCCTGCCCTAGATATGTGAGGTATTTTTATATGTACTTGAAGGTATTTTTATATGTACACAACTACTGGGGGCCGCTTCAGATTTCCAGAAGATTATAAGGCAGTCAATGACGGGAGGCCATCTCCTCTCAAAACCCCTAAAGTTGTTTCAGAATGCCAGGGAAACAGTCGCAGGTTGGCCCTTTGTCTTTAGTAGCCCTAACACTGAAGTTGGCTTAAAACCTCCTCTGCATGGCTTTGTTTTATTAAAGACAGGTTCTTGCTCTGTTGCCCAGGCTGGGTACAATGGTGTGATCCTAGTTCACTGTAACCTCCAACTCCTGGGCTGAAATGGTCCTCCCATCTCAGCCTCCCGAGTAGCTGGGACTACAGTCAGACACAACTATGCACAGATAATTTTTAATTTTCTTGTAAAGACAGGGTCTCATTATGTTTCCCAGACTGACCGCGAACACCTCAACTCAACCCTCTTGCCTCAGCCTTCCAAAGTGCTGAGATTACAGATGTGAACAACCATGCCCTGCTCCCCTGCACGTCTGTTTGTTAATGTTAGCCATTGTCATTTCTCCACAGGAGGGAGACACACACAACTGCTATACAATTGCTGGTTTTGCTCCTAAACCAAACATTACCAGGGCTGACTTGAGAACAGCCTGGTGCATATACGGCATTTCATAAATAGATTATGTGATGGGGAAAAGTGACTCCCTCCCAACCTGTACAGCTTCAGGGATGAGCAGACATCTTGGTTATCTACCCCCAGCCCCAGAATTTCTCTTTCACTAGGAAATTGCATGTATAAAATTCAACTTTCAGATCCAACTGAATGCCAACTCCTTTACATTTAGTTTGGGGGTCCCCTAATAACAGAAGCCAGGTCAGCAGCCATTCTACTGGGTGGGCCGAGACTGGACTGGGAGAGGGTAGGAATCTACTCCTTCTTGTTTTTTTTTTTGAGTTGGAGTCTCACTCTATCGCCCAGACTGGAGTGCAGTGGCCGCTCCCGGCCACCGCAGCCTCAACCTGCTGGGTTCCGGCGATCCTTCCACCTCAGCCTTCCAAATAGCTAGAACTACAGGTGCGCGCTACCACACCCGGCTAATTTTTTTATTTATTGTAGAGATGAGGTCTCACCAAGTTGCCCAGGCGGGTCTCGAACCCGCGGGATCAGGCAATCCACTCACCTCAGCCTCCCAAAGGCGCAGGATTACAGGCTGAGCCACTGAGCCCGGCTTACTCCTTCTTTTTAATCCGTCTACACAAAACACTATTAATCTAGACCCTCTCAATTATCTCTGGCTTCAAGCCAGTGTTTGAGATAAAAAACACAAACAAAAACGTTATCTTTGGATAGCTGAGCAAGAAGAACACTTGACATGAGTCTCTGGCCAATACTTCTCCTCTGCTCTTGGATCTTTAAAAAAGATCCCTTTTTTGAAAAAAACCCACACACCTTAATTCATTCTTAATTTGGCAAGTGACTTACAATGTCACCCCTGAGTGGACCATGCAAGTGATTTAAATAATCAGAATGTAAACCAGGAAGTGGTCCAGTTATGGAATATGGTGCCTCTAACATGCAAATTTGCAAAGAACAGTCTTTAGTCCTGCAGCCAACTCGCTGGTCTGCAATTCAGCAATTCTGCCATCCTTGCAGAACAACCATCCAGTCTCACTGACGTTTATTTGCTTATATATCCAGGATTAGTAAGCACACTGCTACCAGCAGGGAAGATGCCACTTTGATTTTATTCACATTGTACCATCTACGTAAGGAACCGGTGTGAGCCAGGCAGTGAGTTTCATGTTTAAGTCAACATTTCCTACCCATCTGCAAGACTCACAGCCCTACCCAGGCGCTTTTGCAGCTCACACTGAATCCAAAAAAGTCAAAAGCACTAATATGATACAGAAGACACAGGGCTTTCAACAGAAGAAGCCTGAATGTCACATTGCAAGTATTTCGAGTGAGAAGTTGCAAGAGCGCAATTTCTTTACCGCCCATTAGATAATTACACCACAGGAAAATGAATGATCAATTATGAGCTACTGTCTTAAAAGCATGGTAGGTAGAGTGGGAGGGAGGTTAAAAATGGTGATGGCTTGACAGTGACTAATGTTCCTGGCAGCTCTGTGTCTACATCTCAAACTTGAGCTGAAAAGGGAGAAAAAATTATATATTCTTGCACTCTCTCTCTTCACCAGTTCAACAGATATGAGCATCGATGGTCAGAAGGCAGAAAGCTGGACATGGGATCACAGGGACCACTGCCCACGGGGTGCAGACCATCTAAGAGCATACAGGACACCACACAAGACACGCACAATAAAAGCAACACCAGGCTGAGCATGGCAGCTTATGCCTGTAATCCCTGCACTCTGGGAGGCTGAGGCAGAGGACTGCTTGAAACCAGGAGTTTGAAATCAATCTGGGTGACACAGCAAGATCCCATCTCTATTTGGGGGAAAAAAAGCAACACCAAGTCCCATGGGAGGGGAGAAGGCAAAAGACGGATTTTCTTTTTTTTTTGAGTTGGAGTCTCACTCTGTTACCCAGACTGGAGTGCAGTGCCCGCACATAGTCACCGCAGCCTTGACTGCTGGGCTCCGGTGATCCTTCCGCCTCAGCCTTCCGAGTAGCTGGAACTACAGGTGTGTGCTACCACGCCTGGTTAATTTTTTGATTTATTGTAGAGATGAGGTCTCGTCTGCCCAGGCGGGTCTCGAACCCACGGGCTCAGGTAATCCACTCACCTCAGCCTCCCAAAGCGTGGGATTACAGGCTGAGTCACCGAGCCCGGCAAGACAGGTTTTCAAGAGGAGAGATCATCCCTGGATGAGGGGACATCAAACAAGGTTTGTAAGGAAGAACAGACAGAGAGGAGGTGGGGGGAAGCAGGTGAAAGTGAAGTTCACGGTTGAGCCTTACTGAGTTTTGCACTCACAGCCTGTTGTGGTGCTTGGGGCACAGTAGTTGCTCAATTAGAGTCTGCTCCTTTCTTGATACATACAAGTTTTGCTATATTGTTCTGTGAAATTTTATGTTTGAGAGAATAGCTTGCCTCACTGCAAGTCCAGGCATGGGGACCGCATAGGACAGACAAGGCACATGCAAGGGGAAAGAGGTCCTGCTTGCAAGTTTACAACAGGCATTCACAAAGCACGAGTGGGGCAAGGGGGTCACAGAGGTTGCTGAGATTAGGGTGAGGCTAAGGGGCCTAGCACGTAAGAAGGAGGAGGCTAAGAGGCCCAGGCCAGAAGCCAGCACAGCAAGGCACACACGTGTGTTGGACCCGCATGGGAAGCAGGTACAGCCAGGGAAGTTTCAGCAGTCCTTCAACTGAGAGGGGGACACTGAGAACAAGAGAAAGAAATATCATTCCTAATAGTTAAAAACTGATCCAACAGAGGGAGTGACTGGGAGGGAAAGGATAAGGCTTCGGAACTGAGGAAAGAATAGAGATAGTAACCAAAGGAGGGAAGTGAGGGGTAGTCTGGGAATGAGGATGTCAAAGGCAGTTTTGGACATGATTTGAAGGCTGCACTTGGCTGGATGCACGGTTCATGCCTATAATCCCAACACTCTGGAAGGCTGAGGCCAGAGAATTGCTTGAGCCCAGGAGTTCGAGACTAGGCTGGGCAACATAATGACATCTCATCTCTAAACAAAAAATAAAAAAATTAGCTATGTGCAGTGGCATGTGCCTACAGTCCCAGCTACTCAGGAGGCTGAGGCAGAAAGATCACCTGAGTCCAGGAGGTTGAGGCTATAGTGAGTTGTGACTGTACCACTGCACAGTGTGTGTCACCTGGGCAACAGAGGGAAACTCTGACCACTCCTCCCAGCCCCACCAAAAAAAGGCTGGGTGTATCCTCTCTGCCTAGAAAAGTCCAGGTGAAATTATTTACCTTGTGAAGCCCTCCTAGAAAACTCTTGACAGACTAAGTCCCTCTTCCGGGCTCTCACAACACTTTGCAACGATTATACTGTATTTTTTTTTTTTTGAGTTGGAGTCTCATTCCTTTGCCCAGGCTGGAGTGCAGTGGCACACACACTCACAGCCACCCCAGCATCGACCTGCTGGGCTCCAGCAATCCTTCTGCCTCAGCCTTCCGAATAGCCGGAACTACAGATGCACACTACCATGCCCAGCTATTTTTAATTTTATTGTAAAGACAAGGGTCTTGCCAAGTTGCCTGGGCTGGTCTTGAACCCACGGGCTCAGGCAATCCACTCACCATGGCCTCCCAAAGTGCTGGGATTACAGGCTGAGCCACCAAGCCCGGCCTATACTGTATTTTTAAACCCATCTATCACCTTTGCTAAAATAAAGGTGATCTCTACATGAAGAAAAGTAGCATCTCCCTCCCACCCTGCTCCCAAGTTCTCCCCAGACAGAGTTATCTTGGCAGCTGCACAGCACAGCAATTAAAACCACTGTCTGCAAGTGGCAACTATCCCATCCACTAAGGGCATGTTCCCTCAGGCAGGTCAGTCTCCCAACCTTAATACTTCAAGTGTAAAAGGAGACGACAGGTTCTCTCAGGCTTCATGTAATGACCTGGACATCGGCCACGCCTGGCCCTGCACCAGAAGCCATCTTCTGCCTCCAGCAACTCACCTGGAACATAATTGATCCCACAGTCGATGACGATGGCCCCAGGTTTGATCCACTCCCCTTTCACCATCTCAGGATGACCAGTTGCAACAACCAGAATGTCACCTTTATTTACCTAGGAGAAGGGGAGTTGGACACAACTTAAATAATGAAACACAAACCAAAAAAAATCTAGAAGTGAAAAGGATACCCCAGAGCTTTATACTAAACTCTTAGTTGTCAGCCGGGTAAGGTGCTCACGCCTATAATCCCAGCTCTTTGGTGGGAGAACTGCTTCAGCCCAGGAGTTTGAGACCAGCCTGGACAACACAGTGAGACCTCATCTCTACAAAAACTACAAAAATTAGTTTGGCATGGTGGCATGCACCTGTAGTCCCAGCTACTTGGGAGGCTGAGGGAGAAGGATCACCTGAACCCAGGAAGATGAGGCTGCCATGAGCTGTGATCAGGTCACTGAATTCCAGCCTGAGCAACAGAGTTAAGACCCTATCTCAAAAACACACAAAACAAAAAACCAAAATTCTTGGTTGTCACCAGCTGTTTTACAGGCTATTGGGTGAAAGCCTCGTGTACAAGCCACAGTTCCTGACAGTCCCCACGTGCTGTGCTTGTGCCTACACATACCAAAAGGCTCCTGTCATCAGGCAATTGATCGAATGGGGACTAGATGAGAACCTGCAGGTAGAAGGGTGTGCAGGCTCGAAGTGACAGGCCTTGGACTATGTCCCTGGATGGCATCGTGCCTAGATGCTGCTCCCTCTCCCACAGAACGTGGGTGCTCCCGCTTGAGCACTGCTTTGGGAGGATTAACAGAGGAGGTTCAAGGTCTCTCTCTGGCTCTCTCTCCACTTTCAAGAGTCTGCACTGTAGACAGATCATGTGCATGTGAGCATCCTTGGGCTTGGGAATTGGTCAAGAATAAGCTGCCAGAGATGTCCTGGGACCACTGCCCACAACCGCCTGGGAGCACCCCCAAGGCCAGATGTCACTGGTACGTACGTGGGATATGGCTTCTAGGCAGCAAGCTGAGCGTCTGCACTATGAATCCCTGTCTACTGAGATGCACACTGGGGCAGAAAGCAGACAGAACAAACTTTGCATGAACTTGGGAATGTTTTAAATTTGAATTTGTTTCTTCATCTTGTAAAATGAGACAGAATCACAGAATAGTTATGTACAGGGCTAAATGAGCTAATAATGAGGGTAAAGTGTATGGCAGCGCCTGGCACTTGGATGTCAGCTGTTCCCAGGGTGTGAACACCCCACCACACACACACACACACAAAGAACACTTTCGTCTCTCCAGCAAACCCCCCTACCTCCTTATCCAGATTGGCCGTCTTGGAGTGGCAGGTGGTCACAGTGGCATTGTTCCACAGAAGTAAGTCATGCATCGGGGCCCCTACTATTTTGCTTCGCCCGACCACCACAGCGTGCCTTCCAGCAATCTGCACCCCTAAAAGAAAAGCCCACGTGCATCAGAGCTGGGAGAAAGAAGCTGCCCTCCTTCTCATACCAAAAACAGTTTTTAGCATCAAAACAGAGACTGTCCTAAAAACATTCCTTCTTTGGCAATAATAGTCTCAACTCCAGGGTTTCAGTTATAAATCAGAACTTGTACATGCATCCTGCTTGCTGTGGGCTTTTAAGAGCAGCTTAAGCCAAGATCCATTCATTGAGTCATAGGGGAGTGGGAAGAAAACCTACACTCAAAGAAAAAAGGAGCCCTGAGACATGCAGCTCCACGACCATATGGAAGAAGATATCAGATTAAATCACATGGCCAACAGTTAGCACAAGCTGGGTGTATACAGCAGAGTGGAGCCAGGTGCAGGAAATTAGACTCATATCAGAAATTCTTTCCCACTCTGGCAAGCTGATTTATACAGTTCCACATCCAAATTTCTCTTCTGGCAGAAGGCCTAAGTCATGGGGTTACCTGCAGGGAAGTAATGCAGGGGACGTTTAACTGTAGTAGAAAGCTTGCTTTCTGCTTACTCAGCATCCATTCTTTTTTTTGGAGTCGGGGTCTTCCTCTGTAGCCCAGGCTGGAGTGCAGTGGCATAATCACAGTCACCGCAGCCTCGACCTCCAGGGCTCAGCTGATCTTTCCACTTGGGCCTCCTGAGTAGGTGGGACTACAAGTGTAGTCAGCTAATTTTTTGATTACAAGGTGTCTTTATGTTGCTCAGGCTCGTCTCAAACTCCCAAACTCAAGCAATCCTCCCATCTTGGCCTCCTAAGTGCTAGGATTACAGGGTGAACCACTGTGTCCAGTCACTCAGCATCCATTCTTCTGGCAATATACCAATGTCCTTTTCAGGGTCTGTAGGGGACAAGTATTTCAGCCCTTGGCCGATGAGATCCCATCCCACGACTACTAGAAATGAGGATGAAGAAAGGCCTGAGCAGTTTGGAGTCACCAAGTAGAGCCAGGGGTAAGCTGCTAATACAGAAGAAAGCAGAGAGAGGGTCTTGGGACTCCAAGTGAAGAATGAAGGCAGTAGGCCCTTGCTCAAGGCAGCTGGAGTATAAATCAAGCTTCTTGCTGGGCACAGTGGCTCACACATGTAATCCCAGCACTTTGGGAGGTGGAGGCAAGAGCATAGCCTAAGCCAGGGGTTCGAGACCAGCCTGGGCAACTTGGCAAGACAATAAATCAACAAATCAAAAAATTAGCTGGGCATGGTAGCACACACCTGTAGTTCCAGCTACTTGGAAGGCTAAGGCGGAAGGCTTACCCGAGCCCAGCAGGTCGACACTGGGGTGTCTGTGTCTGTGAACATACCAGTGCACTCAAGCCTGGGCAACAAAGTGAGATTCCAATTCAAAAAAATAAAAAAACAAGCTAGGTGCGGTGGCTCACACCTATAATCCCAGCACTTCGGGAGGCCGAGGTGAGAGGATTGCCTGAGCCCATGGGTTCAAGACCAACCTGGGCAACTTGGTGAGACCTCATATCTATAATAAATCAAAAAATTAGCCGGGCATGGTGACGCATGCCTATAGTTCCAGCTACTTGGAAAACTGAGGTGGAAGGATCGCCTGAGCCTGGTAGGTTGAGGCTGCAGTGGCCATCAGCATGCTACTGCACTCTAGCCTGGGCAACAGAATGCGACTCCAACTCAAAATAAAAATAATAATAATGAAATAAAAGACAAATACTTCTTGCACAAAATCAATTTTAACAGAAAAGATAAGCTCTTACATACTGTTCACATCATGAACATCCAGAAATAAGCATCTAAAAGTTTTAGAAGGTACCTTTCACCAGGTGTGGTGGGTCATATCTATAATTCCAGCACTTTGAGAGGCAGAGGAGAGAGGATCGCCTGAGTCCAGGGGTTCGAGACCAGCCTGGGTAACTTGGCAAGACCTTGTCTCTACAGTAAAAAATAGCTGGGTGTGGTGACACGTGACCTTTTTTCCTTTTCTTTCTTCTTTTTTTTTGAGTAGTAGTCTCACTCTGTCTCCCAGACTAGAGGGCAGTGGCATGCTCACGGCCACCCCAGCGTCGACCTGCTGGGGGCTCCAGCTATCCTTCCGCTTCAGCCTTCCAAGTAGCCAGAACTACAGGCACACACTACCACGCCTGGCTAATTTTTTATTTAGTATAGAGACGAGGTCTCACCAAGTTGCCCAGGCTGTGCTGGTCTCGAACCCATGGGCTCATGCAATCCACTCACCTCGGCCTCTCAAAGTGTGGGATTACAGGCTGAGCCACCGAGCCCAGCCATTTTCTACACTTTTTAGGGCTCAGCAGTGGACTTGAAGCTGCATCAGAGCAGACAGTGGCGTGACTGTCAACAAATGGGGGGGCCTATGACTGCCGGAGCTCACGGGACTTTTAAAATGTACCTATCGAGTTGCAATACACTGTTTGCAACACATGCTGAAGAACAGAAATCTAGCTGCAGGACTGAATAGCAACAGGCACCCTGAGGCTTAGGGCTTGCCCTTTCCTTACCAACCACACAGAATCTTTATCTACGCTGGATGAAATTTTCTACTCAAAACTTCTGACCTGCTTCATTTTAACAGGATCCAACTCCCTGTAAAAAATTACCTCTGCTAAAAGTATTCATGTGAAATTAAAATAGCAAGGTGCTTACTAGTAACGGGACAATATGGCCAACTGTGCAGGAGACCCATGTCCAGTCATCTGTAGAGTCCTGGAACTATGGAGGAGACTTGTACCATTTCTGGGGAGGCTAGGGGGATACTTTCCGCTCTGCACCCTTTTAAACTATCTAAATTCTTATAATCACATAGGTTGGCCGGGCACGGTGGCTCACGCCTATAATTCCAGCACTTTGGGAGGTCAAGGAGAGAGGACTGCTCGAGTCCGTGGGTTCCAGCCTGGGCAACTTGGTGAGACCTCAACTCTACAATAAATTAAAAAAAATTAGCCGGGCATGGTGGCGTGTGCCTGTAGTTCCAGCTACTTGGAAGGCTGAGGTGGAAGGATCGCCTGAGCTCAGTAGGTCAAGGCCACGGTGGCCGGGAGTGTGCCACTACTGCCATCCAGCCTGGGTGACAAAGCAAGACTCCAACTCAAACAAGCAAACAAACAAATCATATAGGTTATTTTTTCACAAAAATAAATTGCTTTGAACTCAAGCAACCCTGAATTCAAACCTCACTTCTGCCCTCTTGGACAAATTGCTCAGTCTCTGGGCCTGTTTTCTTAACTGTTGAACAATAACGGTACCCCCTTTTTAGGGTTGCTGAGAAAATTTAAGAGTGAATTCATGTAAAGCTCCTGGCAGACAGGCCCTTCTGCTGGTCAAGTCCATTCACTTACGGCCCTCAGTAGACCCCCTCTATGCCTCCACATGTGAGGACGAGGTCCCAAGAAATGGCTTTTTTGTTTGGCTTGTTGCTTTTACCTGTCTCTTTGATGAGTTCCAAGCATCCCTTAGGTGTACAAGGAATGAAGCAGTCCTTCAAGTCGCCTCTAGCAAGTTTCCCAGCACTGACACTGGTCAACCTAAAGTCACAAAAGTGATGAAAATAAGAAAAAAAATTAAAGGTAACTAGGTGTCTTTACTCTTTAGAAAGTAATATGGGCTCGGCACGGTGGCTCATGCCTATAATACCAGCACTTTGGGAGGCCAAGGCAGGAGAACTGCTTGAGCCCAGGAGGACACCAGCCTGGGCAGCACAGTGAGACCCCGTCTTTACAAAACATAAAAAAATTAGCCGGGCGTGGTGGCACATGCCTATAGTCCCAGCTACTTGGGAGGCTGAGGCAGAAGGATCATCTGAACCCCCAAGGTCAAGGCTGTGGTAAGTTGTGATCATGCCTCTGCACTACAGCCTGAGCGACAGAGTAAGACCCCAACTCAGAAAAAAAAGCAAAAACAAAAACAAAACTCACAAACACGGCGTGTTTCCAAAATAGAAATATATTAGAAATGGAAGCATGTGGTATGACGTTGAAGCCCAGTCACTCACCCATCCACATCCTTTTCTGGTGCAATAGCATTGATCACTGCTTCAGTGTTAATGGAATTCTCTGAATCTAAAGGCAGCTGCACGATGAACCCATGCACAGTAGCGTCTTCATTCAAAGATATAATGTGGTTTAACACCTAAAAGGCATGCCACATGTAATTTGTATAACACATAGAAACCAAAAAGGGGGAGAAATGCTTTCTCAGGCAAAAATCAGGTTGTCCCATTTCCCCCCAACAGTTTAATGACAGTCTTCTCAGGATTTTCTTCCACTGTGAATCCTGAGAGCATCTGGACCTTAACACACTGCATCCCCCCGGTGTTTGGTAAGAAATTTGTCAGAGGGGCTCAGTGGCTCAGCCCATAATCCCGCGCTTTGGGAGGCTGAGGTGAGTGGACTGCCTGAGCCTGCGGGTTCGAGACCCACCTGGGCAACTTGGCAAGACCTCATCTCTACAGTAAAATTAAAAAATTGGTCGGGTGTGGTAGCGCACGCCTGTAGTTCCAGCTACTTGGAAGGCTGAGGCGGAAGGATCGCCGGAGCCCAGCAGGTCGAGGCTGCAGTGGCCGGGAGCGGCCACTGCACTCCAGTCTGGGAGACAGAGTGAGACTCCAACTCAAAAACAAAAAAAATCTGTCAAATAAAAGAGCTCAGAACTTAAATAACTTATTACTCCATGTTACAATCAAGACACAGAGAAACACCATCCAAGACACAGAGAAACACCATCCAATCATCTTCTCTGTGATGAGAAGTGTTCTAGCAACTGCACCCTACCATATCATGGCAGCTACTAAAGTCTTGCAATGCGGCTAGTGCCACAGGGAAGTGAATTTTTCATTTCAATTAAATGCAAATATTGTCAGGGGCTAGTGGCTACCATACTGGACAGTGCAGACATAGAACTTTTCCAAGACCTCAGAAAGTTCCTTTCTCTCCTGCCTCTTTCCAGTTAATCCCCCTATCTCCAGGCAACCACAGTTCTGGTTTTAATCACCACTGATTTGTTCTGCCTATTCTTGAACCTCATATAAAGGGAAGACATATGTGGCTTTTAAAATGCAGCTAATTGCAGACCAATGATCTGTTTTCATGAACACTGCAGGTGATTTGGAGGCCAGCGGTACTGCAGTCACGCTCTGGTACCCAATCTTCACTTCTGAGGCCTGCACCCTTTACTCTGGGTACTGTTAAGGATTTTCTGGAGGTGGAGTCTGTGAATTAAGAACACCTGGAAGTCTTACTAAATGTGACAAGTCCCCAAAGTTACTAAAACAAAAACCAGAGAGGAAACCACTTCACTGCCCTTGGGTTAACTCATAACAACTGACCTCAAATTCTGTGGCTGTTCTTGGTAGCTTAATGTGTGTGGCTTTGATCCCAATCTGCAAAATGAACATTAAAAACAGGTAAATAGCAAGAAAACTTGAGATATAGGCCCATTTCTCTTACAGACGTCACTAAACCAAGCCAGGAGGCATTGGTCAGCCCTGTGTGTTCTGGAGAACGAGCCCTTCACACACCCATTCACCATCCCTCATTTGTCAGCAGTACTGCATTTCAGCAGTCTCATGCTCACTACTGCTGCTCTTTGGGATGCCAAGAAAACAAAAATTCAAGGGCAAACCAAAGGCCATAGGTCTAAGCCACATTTTTTTTTCTCTTCACTGTAATGGATGCAAACTAAGTCACCCATTTTTGACTCGCAAAATAGATCAACTAACATCTGCCGTAGGTGAGAAAAGTTTTCACAGGGAGGAGCACTGAGGGCAAGGGGCAACCGACGGGACCGGGAGGAGGTGGGGGTGACACCCTGCAGCTCTGGGCGTTACCTCCTCAGCAGCCTTCAGTTTCACGTTTATATAAAGATTGGAATCATCTCTGTCGCCGACCTAGAATAAATGCATACAAATCAGGTGATGAGGGAGAGGCAAAGTGTACAGAAAAGCTTCTACAATTTTAGTTTTAATAAAAGGAATGTTTAATCATGTGCCTCTTGTTGCCAAGAACTTTCTCCGCAGCATAAGGAGGCGGTGGAGGGAGGATGGAGGGGAACACAGGTGGGGTTACAGTCCCTCCAAACTAGGCTCACCTGACACCCATGCAAAAACGGAAGCAAAAGAAAAAGTAGAGGACAGTTGCTTCCGCACTGGAAACTGAGACAGGTGCTACAGGTCTCCCAGAAACGTGGAATTTCTGCTGATATATCAGATCAACAGGACATGGAGGACTGTCACTAGGCAAGGAAAACATCTGAGGCAGGAGTACCCAGAGGGCAAATTCTGCACCCTTTCCCCACACTCGGTTCCAGGGGAAGAGGAAGCTCCTTGCCCAGCCACAGAGAAACCAGGAGGGGGAGCTCATTCTAGCTTACACAGACCAGACACCCGGCCAGGCAAAGGGCAATCTGCCACCCTCAAGCCAGAGAGAAAGTGCTAGAACCTTTGAACCACTATGCGGTGTCTCACTATGTCACCTCTATTTCTTTAATCATGAACATATTTGGAAGTTTTAATTATAACTATTTAGCTGTAAAGTCTTATTTTACAAATAGGTTTCCATGCTCCAGTGGCTGATATTTCTCCATTTCAAGGTTATGCCACAATAAGTTTGGTTTCTCCCAAAATGGCAGAGGGAAACGTGGTGGGTCCCTTGATACCAGAGACAGTTAAAGCACGGCCCCTTTTAAGAGGACCATGACAGAGGAAGACACCAGCCTTCATGAGAGTATTTCCAGACCTTGTTTCCAGATGACGTCAATGCTGACGCCACCCTCGGGTCTCAGGGATGTGCCCTGAGTCTTAGCTTAAGTTGTCCTTTATATGGATAATTCTCAAGTTTGTGGTGGTAATTTGAATTTCAAGAACCCAGAGGCGTCCTTTGATTTTGTTTTATAGATTAGTCATACCTAAGTACTTCCTGTGGGGACCTCCCTAGAATTTTAGTGCCCCTCATGTTTCTTTCTGGTAATTTTCTCTCTTTTTTTGGAGACAGTGCCTTACTGTTACCCAGGCTGGAGTGCAGTGGCACAATGGCAACTCACCACAGCCTCAACCTCCTGTGATCCAGGTGATCCTTCTGCCTCAGCCTCCTGAGTAGCTAGGACTACAGATGTGCACCACCATGGCCAACTCATTTTTAAATTTTTTTGTAGAATTAAGTTCTCACTTAATTCTGGGCTCAAGCAACTCTCTCGCCTTGGCCTCCCAAAGTGCTGAGATTATAGACATGAGCCATCACACTCTCTGGTCATCTTCTATAAACTTTGTCCCTACCACCTAACCCTCACTGACTGTTAACCAGATTTGATACACTTTGGAATTCTTAGAACAAAGAAAGGAAGTAGTTCTACATACAGCTATTATTATTTATATTTTCATTCATGTTTACATCTACAATTAGTTATTTTGACCTAACGCTAAAACTTTATCAATCACTGCCAGTTCTTTTTTTTCTTTTTTTTGAGTTGGAGTCTCACTCTGTTCCCCAGGCTGGAGAGCAATGGCTTGCTCACAGCCACCCCAGCGTCAATCTGCGAGGCTCAGGTGATCCTTCCACCTCAGCCTCCCAAGTAGCTGGAACTACAGGCACGTGCCACCATGCCCAACTATTTTTTGATTAACTGTGGAGACAAGATCTCACCAAGTTGCCCAGCCTGGTCTCGAACCCTTGGGCTCAGGCAATCCTCTTGCCTCGGCTTCCCAAAGCGCTGGGCTTACAGGTTTCAGCCACTGCGCCTGGCTCTGCCAGTCCTCTTTAAGCTGCACCTTCTCTGTTCTGGAGTTTATCTTCATCCATCTCTCAGGTAGATGAAGTCCCACTATAAGTCACTTTTCCAGAAAAGGTATGTGGGTACTTTTCTAAGTCTGTGTTCCTGAAAATATTTTTCTGCTGTCCCTTGCACTCGAAGGATTTGGAGTGACAGCACTTTCTTTTAGCGATACAGTCGTTGGCACCAAGTGTCACAGAACAGAAGTCTAGGTCCTTTGTTGTTGCTCCTATATATGTAATTGTTTTCTGCCTGCATGTTTCTGAAGGAGTTTATCTAAAGTTCTAAACTGCCACCAGTTGCAAAAAGAAAACTTAATAGTTCTGGTAATTAGCATAAGTCAAAGTTTTCCTAATGCAAAGGAAAAGACCTCTAAGTAGCCAATTCAAAGAATCACTCTTAGCAGGGACATCTTATAGAGGAAAATGGTTACATAATCATAATCATTGACAGACTAGATGCAAAAAGAATGTTTAGTTAAGGAACAGCAGATTCTTGACTGGCAGTCAAGTGGGTGGGTGGAAGACTGATTTCCTGGAACAAGTCTTAATCCCATTACAGTTTATCAAGAAAATTACTTAAACATTTTATCAGGAATGCTGATTTTTCCTTAAGATGGTTATGTAATACATCATCCAAAAAGGGGCTATTCCAGAATAAAGACATTTTTCCCCCCACACCAGGAGTCTGCAAACTGTTTCTGCAAAGGGAGCAGACAGCATGTGTTCGTCAGGCTCTCTGGGCTGCTGCTTTAACCCTTTATCACCTGGGTAGCGTTTGGACGTGGACCACGGTTTACTAATCCCTGTTTGTCACCATAAAATATTTTGGGTATTGGTCTATACATTCATTTTTCTTTCTGTTTCAGGAACTTTTTGCAGATATTCAAGGCAGTTGAGTTAATAAATTTCACTGCTTCTGTTTGTGCTGTTTCTGAGAACTGAGTAAGTTGTTATACATAAAGCACTCTGGATAGTTCCTGTTAGGAAGTGCTAAGCTATTTATATGATTGATATAATTCAAGAATTTCATGTGCTAAGGGGGTGGAAATACAGTCTCTGTAGTATCCCTTATAATGAAACGTCAAGCCTTTTTTTTTTTTTTTTGAGTTGGAGTCTCACTCTGTCACCCAGACTGGAGTATAGTGACCGTTCCCAGCCACCACAGCCTCGACCTGCTGGGTTCTGGCGATCCTTTCACCTCAGCCTTCCAAGTCGCTGGAACTACAGGTGCACGCTACCACACCCAGCTAATTTTTTTTGATTTATTGTAGAGATGAGGTCTCACCAAGTTGCCTAGGCGGGTCTCAAACCCACGGGCTCAGGCAATCCACTCACCTCAGCCTCCCAAGGCACAGGGTTACAGGCTGAGTCACTGAGCCCGGCGAAACATCAAGTCTTAATTTCCTATAAATATTCAGTTATTTTGGATGTTATCCACCCATTTATTTTTAAAATCCTGACTTTTATACATATACTTGAGCCAGATCATGACTGTCCTTCACTGTGATGCTAAGGAATTAGAAAAACAAATGAGTTTTGGAGACAGACCTGGGTTCATGTCCCAGACTCAGTCCCTTCCTGACTGGCTTTGGACAATGTACCCAAGATCTTTGTGTATCAGTTACTGTGACTATAAGAGGACATCTCCTATCTTGTAGGGGCAATTTAAAAATTAGAATAATTAGGCCAGGGGCACAGGGGCTCACACCTATAATCTCAGCACTTTGGGAGGCTGAGGCAGAAGGATCACCTGAGCCCAAGAGGTAAGGCTGCAGTAAGCCATGATTGCACCACTGCACTCTACCCTGGGCAACAGAGTGAGACCCTGACTCTAAATAAACAAATAACAATTAGAAACACATACAAATCATTGGAACTGCTGTAGACATTCTATATAAGTAGTACAGGTTAAGCATCCCTAATCCAAAAATCTGAAATCCAAAATAATAAATTTTTGAGCTGCCATGATACCATAAGAAAGTTTCACACCTGACTTCACATGACGGGTCACAGTCAAAACTTTGTTTCATGCACAAAATTATTATAAATGTTGTATAAAATTACCTTCAGGCTATGTCTGTAAGGTGTGGATGAAACGTAAATGAATTCCCAAGAATGGGAATGTGCAAATATTCCCAAAAAACCCTGATATCTGAAACATTTCTGGTCCCAAGCATTTCAGATACGGGACACCCAAACTGTACTGCCACTCCTCAGGTTATAGGATGGAAGGTGGTTGTGACTGGATGGATTGTGGTCAGACTTGCATTTTAACAAGGGCTACAGTTCTGGTCACGGGGACAGACAGGTGTCGAGACAGAAGCCTAAAACCAGCAAGCAGAAGACTATAGTGGTCCCAGGGATGGGAGAAATAGGAATCAGGAGGAGGGAACGAACTCCAAGAGCTTCTAAGCAGCAGAATGAATAGGACAGTGGCCCCTAACTGGATGTGAGTGAGGAAGAGGAAAGAGACCACTTCAGGCTTCTGGCTTGGGTGTGCAGGAAGACAGCCGTGCCAGCCACAACATGGAAAAGACAAGAAATCTGAGGCAGAGAGATGAGACTACGTGTTATGTGAGTCTCCTGTCACAGAAAGATGTTGACTCTGGCGCTAATGTGCAAAAAGAAAAAAAAAAGAAAAAGAAAAGATTCTACCACTTCTTGATCAGCAGGGACATAGGAGACCGGCTATAGAACAGAGTTTATGCAACAAAAACACTTGTAATCAACAAACTGAAAAACGAGGCTGGAAGTCAATTTTTAAAAAAGGGAACAACCCACCTCCCAATGTTGCTAAGAAATATACTTCTTGCCTGTGACATTTACTCTTTCTACAACAAGTTGCAAGAAAATGCCAAGAAATAGCCAATCCCCAAATATACCATAATACACCCACAGCTTATACTTTGATTCTTAGCAATTTGCAAAAAAAAGAAAGCCCACCACAGGAGAGAACACGCCAGGCACAGAACACCAGGCTTTTGCACCTTTCTCCTCAGCTAAGGCCTCCTGTATGAACAGCAGTGGGAGGGAAGGGGATATTGAAGTACTTTTCACACTGAAATGCTGGATGAAAGAGGAATCCGAGTTTAGGAAGTGATTAGATATGTATGTGGAGACACACAGAGGCAGAATGTGAGGAAGCCAGCGTTGCTGAAGGAAGTTTCTTTTCTTTTTTTTGAGTTGGGGTCTCACTCTGTCATCCAGGCTGGAGTGCAGAGGCATGATCACAGCTTACTGCAGCCTCCACTTCCTGGGTTCAAGTAAGTCTCCCATCTCAGCTTCCCGAGTAACTGGGCCTACAGGCATGTACCACTCTGACCGGCTGATTTTTTCTATTTTTTGTAGTAATAAGTTCTCGTTAAATTGCCCAGTCTGGTCTTGAACTTTTGGGCTCAAGTGATCCTCCTGCTTTGGCCTCCCAGAGTGATGGGATTATAGGCGTTAGCCACTGTATCTGGCATGACAAGAGTTTCAAATTAAAGTCATGAGCTTCCTGGCATCCAAGTTAACACTTCGAACATTCACTGGTACATCTGTCCATACAAATATTTACTGAATGCCTCCCTACTGGATGAATCTGGAACTAAGGGGAGAAACTCAGGATAGAGACTTTAATTGGGAAGTATTCCCTCATGAAGCTCAGGGCTGGTGAGGTCGCTTATGGAAGAATAAGGTGGAGAAGAGACCTGGCCTGGGCCCTAACATACTCAGGGATCAGGAGATGAGCAACGGGACAAGAGACTAGAGGAGGAAAGAAAATAAGTGGCATCTCCAAAACCACTGTTCAAACTCAGAAGAGATCGTGATTTAGGGGTTACTGGCTTACCAGGTGGAAATGCCTTGGCAATGGTTCCCCAAGCGTGGCCCACACACTCCTGAAGGACCCCCAAGACCTTCTGAAAGATCTGTGAGGGCCAAACTCATAGTAATACTCCTGCGATGCCACTGGCCCTTTTCGTTGTGTTGACATCTGTACTGGTGGTGCAAAAGCAATGGTGGACAGGACTGCTGGTGACAACACAAGTCAGGACAGCGGCACCAAACTGGACTGGTTGTCAAGGTATCCTTCACTGCCATGCTAAGTCACAACAGATGCCAGTCTCACCTAGGCATGCCTGTGATGAAGCAGTTCACATCATTCATTTTATTAAGCCTCGACCCTTGAGTGCATGTCTTCTCCATATTCTCTGCCATGAACTAGAAGTATGCATAAAGCATTTCTGCTGCACAGAAGTATGGTGGTTTTCCCCAGGAAAAGCACCCTTGCTGCTTTGCCTCACAAGCTGAACGAGTTGCATTTTTGTATGGAACACCATCTTTACTAGTAAGAACAACTGACAATGATTCTTCAGGCTTGAGTGTCTGGCAAATATTTCCTCAGAAATGAATACAGTGAACCTGGTACTTCAAGGAAAACAACTAACTATATTTGTTGCCAATGATAAATTTTCAGTTTTCAAGTGAAAGTTATAATTTTTTATCCAATTCAGTGAGCTTAACAGCGTCGCAATACTTCAAAACTTTTCTGATGAGCTCATCGGTGATATCAATGACTGTGATTTTTTTATACTGCATAATGAAATGTGTTAGCATTTGAAAGAGCAAGATTCAGGAAACTACTGTTTCCCAAATGAGAAACAAAGGCTGTAACAAAACCTGACAAAGGTAAATATCCATTCCAAATATAATATTTTGATGTAACAAAGTATGTAAGCCTGAAAAGATATAATAAAGCATAGAAATTCACTGACAGAGTTTCAGATTCTATATTGTAACTAATCTTTAAAAGTTTACTTAACAAGTACAGTAACAAAGAGATATCCACAATTCTCTGAGACTGTTTTTTCTGAGTTGGAGTCTCACTCTGTTGCCCAGGCTGGAGTGCAGTGGCATGCAAATCGCTACCACAGCCTCAACCTGCTGGGCTCAGACGAAACTTCCTTCCACTTCAGCCTTCCAAGTAGCTGGAATCACAGGTGTGCGCCACCATGGCTGGTTACTTTTTGATTTATTGTAGAGATGAGGTCTCTCCAAGTTGCCTAGGCCGGTCTAGAACTTGTGTGCTTAGGCAGTCCTTTTGCTTCTGCCTCCCAAAGTGCTGGGATTATAGGAGTGAGCCACCACGCCTGGCTTCCTCTGAGACTACTAAAAAAATTCTTCCCTTTTTCAACTATGCATCATCTATCTAAGGCCAAATTTTCTTCATAAATTTCATTGAAGAAAGCATATAGTGTGGGTGTAGTAGCTCACGCATATAATCCCAGCACTTTGAAAGGCCAAGGTAGGAGGATTGCTTGAGCCCAGGAGATTGAGACCAGCCTAGCCAATATAGTGAGACCTTGTCTCTACAAAAATTAAAAAAAAAAAGGCCAGCTGTGGTGTGGCAGGCCTGTAGTCCCAGCTACTGGAGGCAGCTGAAGAAGAATTGCCTGAGCCCAGGAGGTCAAGGCTGCGTTAAGCCATGATTGTGCCACTGCACTTCAGCCTTAGCGACTGAGCAAGACCCCGACTCAAACAAAACAAAACAGAAAAAAACAAAGCAAAGCAAAAAAAAAACAGCACACGGGAACCCAGCTCTCTTCCATTAAGCCAGACAGTAAAGAGCTGTGTACAAAAATTAAAAATAGCTGGGCTCAGTGGCTCAGCCTGCAATCCCGCGCCTTTGGGAGGCTGAGGAGAGTGAATTGCCTGAGCCCGCGGGTTCGAGATCCACCTAGGCAACTTGGTGAGATCTCATCCCTACAATAAATAAAAAAATTAGCCGGGCGTAGTAGCGCACGCCTGTAGTTCCAGCTACTTGGAAGGCTGAGGCGGAAGGATCGCCGGAGCCCAGCAGGTCCAGGCTGCGGTGGCCAGGAGCGGCCACTGCACTCCAGTCTGGGTGACAGAGTGAGACTCCAACTCAAAAACAAAAACTAAAAAATGCCCCCCTTTTCGGTAAATTTTGTTTTCAAAAAGTTACTTTTCCATATAAGTGTTATTTGTGCTAACATATGAGTTTATTATTGACATATTACATGAGTATTTTTAACATCTCTTTGTTTTAATTTCTATACAGTAAGCATTAATGGCTACATCTGTATAAACAAAAGCTCCTTGAGGTCTTAAAATCTTAAGGGTGGCTGGGCTCGGTGGCTCAGCCTGTAATCCCACACCTTTGGGAGGCTGAGGGAGTGGATCGCCTGAGCCCGTGGGTTCGAGACCTGCCTGGGCAACTTGGTGAGACCTCATCTCTACAATAAATCAAAATATCAGCCGGGTGTGGTAGCACATGCCTGTAATTCCGGCTACTTGGAAGGTTGAGGCAGAAGGATCGCTGGAACCCAGCAGGTCGAGGATGCGGTGGCCGGGAGTGGCCACGGCACACCAGCCTAGGCGACAGAGTGAGACTCCAACTCAAAAAAAAAAAAACCAAAATCTTAAGGGGTGTTCAAGGGGCCTACTTAAGGCTGCGGTGGCCGGGAGCGGCCACTGTACTCCAGTCTGGGTGACAGAGTGAGACTCCAAATCAAAAAAAAAAGATACTGGCAAATGCTGGGTGTGGTGGTGCATGCCTGTAGTTCCTGCTACAAGGCTGAAGAGAAAGGAAGACCTGAACCCAGCAGGTCGAGGATGTGATGGCCGTGAATGTGCCACTGCACTCCAGCCTGGGCAACAGAGTGAGACTCTGACTCAAAAAAAAAAAAAAGCCGGGCTCGGTAGCTCAGCCTGTAATCCCGCGCTTTGGGAGGGTGAGGTGAGTGGATTGCCTGAGCCCATGGGTTCAAGACCCACATGGGCAACTTGGCAAGATCTCATCTCTACAATAAATCAAAAAATTAGCTGGGCGTGGTAGTGCACACCTATAGTTCCAGCTACTCGGAAGAATGAGGCGGAAGGATCACCGGAGCCCAGCAGGTCGAGGTTGCAGTGGCCGGGAGCAGCCACTGCACTCCAGTCTGAGTGACAGAGTGAGACTCCAACTAAAAAAAAAAAGACACTGCCTGGCTGGGCACAGTGGCTCATGCCTATAATCCCAAAACTTAGGAAGGGGGAAGCGAGAGAATTACCTGAGTCCAGGAGTTCAAGGCCCGCCTGGACAACTTGGTGAGACCTCATTACTACAATAAGTAAAAATATTAGCTGGTGGTGGCATGCACCTGTAGTTCTTTCAGCTACTCAGAAGGCTGAGGTGGAAGGATCACCTGAGCCCAGCAGGTTGAGGCTGCTATAGCTGTGACAGTGCCACTGCACTCCAGCCTGGGCAATGGAATGAGACTCTGACTCAGTCAATCGACAAAAATAAAAAATAAAAGACACTGGTCTAAGGAAAGCACATCCACAGAGAAGAGCAGAGGGCCAGGACATGACAACACCTAGAAGCTGAGCTTAAGGGGAGCCTGCAGAGAGAGGCTGAAATGGTATGAGCGGTCAGAAAACCCCACTCCGGCCCCTGAGAAAAGAAGGAAAATGGAGAGTGAGATCTGACATGCACGATGCCAGAAATGCTACTGACAAGGATCATACAAAGGAAAAATACTATCATGATACCTGTAGAATGGCTAGGCCTGGTGTGAAACCAGGTACTTGCACCTTCATCTGAGTGACTTGACTCTTCAGTCTCTCCCTTATGTGCCTGGAGAAAAAGGAAAGGATGGAGTTAGCACTTCATGTTTCCAGCACAACGAAGTGATAGGGATCATTACATGCACTTCTCTTTTAAATTAAAAACACCCCGGCTGGGTGCAGTGGCTCACGGTTATAATTCCAGTACTGTGGGAGGCCCAGGTGAGAGGATTGCTTGAGCCCCAGGGTTTGAGACCAGCCTGGGCAACTTGGCGAGACCTCATCTCTACAATAAGTCAAAAAGTTTGTCAGATGTGGTGGTGCATTCCTGTAGTTCCAGCTACCTGGAAGGTTGTAGCAGAAGGAAGGTTCGCTTGAGCCCAGCAGACTGAGACTGCAGTGGCCGTGAGCATGCCCCTGCACTCCAGCCTGGACAACAGAGACTCCAATTCAAAAAATAATAACAACACTAATTAATTAATTAACTAAAAATAAAAAAATTAAAAACACCTCACTGAACAGACATTGCCTGGGCCATACGTGCCATGACCCTCCCACCAGTTTTCCAGGTCTCAAGCAGATGTGGATGTTTTCTAGCTCCCAGGGACACCGATGGGCCATGGAGTATGACATAGTCAGTTTGCAATGTATTAGTGGATGGTACTCAGGATTGCACAGCGAATAACTGAAAACTTGGGCCAGCGCTTCTAAAAGGTGCTGATCCTCATTTTTTTTCAGCATTCCCACATTCCAGGTGCTGTCATGCCAAAATTTTACAGGAAAGAGCTCAAGCTCACAGCTGTTGCTCAATCTACCCTAATAAGACAACCACAGGGTATCCAAAGACTAAATGATAAACCAATTAACCCCACCCCAAAGCCAGTATGAACTTACAAATTACACTGTAATTCACAAAGGAATTTTCCTTACAAAAATAATTTAACAGGGCGGAGTGCAGTCACTCACGCCTGTAATCCCAGCACTTTGGGAGGCTAAAGCAAGAGAATATCCTGGACCCAGCAGTTTGAGACCAGCCCGGACAACTTGGCAGAGACTTCATCTCTACAATAAATCAAAAAAGTTAGCCAGGTATGGTGGCATATGCCTGTGGTCTCAGCTACTTGGAAGGCTAAGGTGGAAGGATTGCCTGAGCCCGGCAGGTTGAGGCTGCAGTGGCTGTGAGTGTGGCACTGCACTCCAGCGTGGGCAACAGAGTGAGACACAAACTAAAAAAACAAAAAACAAAACAAGAACAGGCACAGGAATCCTAAGAAATAGATTATCTGGGCCAGACGCGGTGGCTCAAGCCTATAACCCCAGCATTTTGGAAAGCTGAGGCAAGAGAACTACCTAGGGGTTCAAGACCAGTCTGGGCAACTTGGCAAGACCTCGTCTCTACAATAAATCAAAAAATTAGCTGGGCATGGTAGTGCATGCCTGTAGTTCCAGCTACTTGGAAGGCTGAGACAGAAGGATCACCCAAGCCCAGCAACACAAAGTTGCGGGGGCCGTGAGAGTGCCACTGCACTCAAGACTGGATGACAGAGTGAGACTCCTACTCAAAGAAAAAATAAATAGATTATTTGGAGGCCCAGGAAACATCAAGAATGTTGAGTGGTACAAGAAGTGACACCCAAGTCTTTCAAATTTTATTTCTAGTTAGTAACCTTGTTTTTCAAATAAATATTCTTTACAACAATGTAGTTCAATAGAGACTAAGAGACCATTGGCTTTATTTTTTAAACTGGGCCGAGATCCATATGGAGGCTTCAGTTCTGTTCTGAGACAAGAGAACAGGAAGTCTTGGCACTGCAGGGTTTTCATCCGAGCAATCTCAGCCTCAGCTGCTCCTCTGAATGACAATCAGATGTGGTGCTGGGCACAGTCCAACACCCCTAAATAGTTACCCAGTCATCTCCTTTGCCCAGTCTCATACAATTATTCTTGCCGAAGTCCACTAAAAATTCCAATTCTGCTTGCTCGCATCATGGCTGTTTAAAAGCTTTGACATTTTATGGCAGATAAAAAAGCACTGCTTGGCTGGTCCGAGTGCAGTGGTGTTTACAACTAATTGATCATAACCAGTTACAGAATTCTCTGTACTTCTCTACTCCCACTGTTTCGCTTGACTAGGGGGGAAAAAAAGGCACTGCTAAACCTAAATTTTAATTCATTTTAAGGACATATAAAATTTTTAAAAACCAGGCTCGGTGGCTCAGCCTGTAATCCCACGCCTTTGGGAGGCTGAGGTGAGGGGATTGCCCGAGCCTGCGGGTTCAAGACCTGCCTGGGCAACTTGGTGAGACATCATCTCTACAATAAATTAAAAAATGAGCCGGGCGTGGTAGCACGCGCCTGTAGTTCCAGCTACTTGGAAGGCGGAGGCGGAAGGATCGTCTGGAGCCCAGCAGGTCGAGACTGCGGTGGCCGAGAGCGGCCACTGCACTCCAGTCTGGGCGACAGAGTGAGACTCCAATGAA
>NW_007259473.1:122048-129421 GCF_000164805.1 Carlito syrichta
AGTCAGTCTCACTCTGTCACCCAGGCTGGAGTGCAGTGGCATGCTCATGGCCACCGCAGCATGACGAACTGGGCTCAGGTGATCCTTTCACCTTAACCCTCCAAAATGCTGTAACTACAGGTGTGCACCACCACGCTCAGGTAATTTTTTTTTTAATGGTAGAAACAAGGTCTTGCCATGTTGCCCAGGGTGGTCTTGAACCTGTGGACTCAGGCAATCCTCTTGCCTCTGCCTCCCAAAGTGCTGGGATTACAGGTGTAAGTCACCGTGCCCAGCACTTCCATCCAATTCTAGTTCTCCCAAAGACCTAAGAAAATTGCTTGATATTACATGAAAATGATTAAGACAGTGTACTATTTAATGCATCATCTAATTATAAGGCCATCATTAATATCCATACATGCAATGATACAATAACTTATTTTAAGCTTCCACATCAGCGGCCACTGCACTCCAGTCTGGGTGACAGAGTGAGACTCCAACTCAAAAACAAACAAACAAGAATAGACAGTACATTTTAATAGACTGATGCTGAAAAAAGTAAAAGAACAGACAGTACAGTATTGCATGTCACTCCTTTCCATTCCCTTCAAACAGTCAGGCATCCGGGTTTTCACTTGTGATCACAAACATAAATGTGTTGGGCCCAGTGCAGTAATCCCTATAATCCCAGCACTTTGGGAGGTGTAGGTAACAGGACTGCCTGAGCCCAGGGATTCAAGACCAGCCTGGGCAGCCTGGAGAGCTTTCGTCTCTACAAAAATAAAAGAATTAGCCAGATGTGGTAATACATGCCTGTAGTTCTATCTACTTGGAAAGCTGAAGCAGGGGGACTGCCTGAGTCCAGCAGGTCGAGGCTGCAGTGGCCATGACTGCACCAATGCAGTCCACCCTAGACGAGAGTGAGACTCCAACCGCAAAAAAAAAAAAAAAAAAAATGTGTTGGGAAGTAATCCAATTTTTGAAACTCATTCTGCAAGCCAATCAAAACAAAAAGTTGGCCTCTAGGTCACAAATCTGTCACCTTCTGTCAGCAGCAAGAGTTATAAGACAAGACAGGACAGCTATGAGTATGAAGGTCTGTAGGAAGTTGTGCCCAGCTATATGCCAAAGAGGGAGAGCTTTTGCCACCGAGGGCCTAACATGGAAATGCAGTCTCTCGATTTGAGGATTACCCAGCCACAGATCTGGCCATGGGAGCTGACTATGGCTCCAATGAAGCTCCAAGTCCCTGCAGGTCTCTGGATCACCATGAGCCAAGGAAAATGCAGAAGGACAGGGAAGGTAAGGGCTCTCCACCTGAGGGAAGAGCAGGTCAAGAGCTCATCATGAGAAAAGCCTCACCGAGATTGGGCCTTTCTGCCTTTCAAGACTTAAAAGGAAACCACCGGCAGTAATGGCTTTCATCTAAAATGCTGCTTCCTGAGGAGGGACCAGTATTGGGCACCAAAACCCAAAGAACACTTATCATTCGAAGTCACACAGTTTAGTGAAGAGAGGTTCCTGGAAGGCTCTGGCAAAGCTTTCAGAGAAGCACCGCCCCCACCCCCACCATCTCCTGAGACCCATCAGCACCACACCCAAGCTGTGCCACTCTTGCCCAGGCCTATGGAGAAGGCATCATGACTGGGAGGCAGCCAACAGAGTAAGGTGTGACCTGTCTCTAACCAGTCAAAATCGACTCAGAATGACTTTCTTTTTTTTTGAGTCAGAATCTCACTCTGTCACCCAGGCTGGAGAACAGTGGCATACTCGTGGCCACCGCAGCCTTGACTGGCTGGGCTCGGGTGATCCCTCCACCTCAGCCTTCCAAGTAGCTGGAACTACAGGCGTGCAACACCACGCCTGGCTAATTTTTTGATTTATTGTAGATATGAGACTTCGCCAAGTTGCCCAGGCTGGTCTTGAACCCGTGGGCTCAGGCAATCCTCTTACCTTGGCCTTCCAAAGTGCTAGGATTATAGGCATAAGCCACTGCGCCCAGCCTCAGAATGACTTTCTGAAGAGAATTCATTTGAGTGTTTCCCAAACATACTGACTGGCTGACTCACCTTGCAGTGGAAAGGCCATGGGGAGGATCAGGGCCAAGATGTCTCTCGGTGGGGGGATAAAAGCCTACAGTTCCCTTCAGTGAGCCAAGGGCAAGCCCTTTGTCAGGAATGAAAATGCGCTATAAGCCTCCTCCCCTTGCCTTGGAACACCTGGACAAACTACTTTGCTTCTGGTTAAAGTTTCATAAACTGCAAAATGGTTGAGGAATCCAGACTGGCTCCATCAGTTACCCACTCCTCCACGGTCAAGGACTTGTAGGGTACCCGGATGTGCTTTTTGGCAAATTATGAAGGAATCAAACAGCACAAGGCAGGAGTAGTGGGGGAAATGGGACCCCTCTGCACCATGGGTAAGATATCAGAGAATAGAGTTGTAACCACAAGAGCACCCGGGCTTGTTCTGAGTGCCTTACACATTCTTCAAAGCCTCTGGGTGACCTCAGGAAACAAACAGCTATCATCATTTCCCACAGAGAGGAAAGAGAGGCTGACTAACTTTTCCAAGACCACACAGGCGGTCCTTACTCCCTTATCCTTTTACTCTACTAACTTCTACTGAGCCAATCATAGGAGACCGGAGTCATTTCCCTCAGCTCCACGAACCCTCCTGCATGCTAGGCCAGTCCGAGACTCTTCTAGAAGATTCTTCTTGCAGATGGGGGGCATAATAGGGAACCACACATTCCTGCTCAAAGCCCCATTGTCAGGCCGGGCACAGTGGCTCACACCTGTAATCCCATGCTTTGGGAGGCAGAGGTGAGATGACTGCCTGAGAACGGGGGTTGGTGACCAGCCTGGGCTAGTTGGTGAGACCTCGTCTCCACAATATATCAAAAAATTAGCTGGGCACGCACCTGTAGTTCCAGCTACTTGGAAGGCTAAGATGGAAGGATCACCAGAGCCCAGCAGGTCGACGCTGGGGTAGCAGTGAGTATGCCATGACACTCCAGCCTGGGCAACAAAGTGAGACTCTAACTCAAAAAATAAAAATAAAAATAAAAAACAAGCTGGGTTTGGTGGCTCAGCATGTAATTCCATGCCTTGGGAGGCTGAGGTGAGTGGATTGTCTGAGCCTGCGGGTTCAAGACCTGCCTGGGCAACTCGGTGAGACCTCATCTCTACAATAAATAAAAAATTAGCCGGGCATGGTAGTGCACGCCTGTAATTCTGGCTACTCGGAAGGCTGAGGCGGAAGGATCGCCGGAGCCCAGCGGGTCGAGGCTGCGGTGGCCGGGAGCGGCCACTGCACTCCAGTCTGGGCGACAGAGTGAGACTCCAACTGAAAAAATTAATTAATTAATTAATTTAATTTAATTAAAATAAAAAACAAAAACAAAAAGCCCCACTGTCCACATCCCAAAGTATCTAATCCCAGCCCTCCTGGTGGACAAGGGCAGACACTTACTTGCAATACTTGCAAAGCCTTGTCCCCAGCCAGGATTTTCACTGGCGCCTGACCATAATAGCAGTTGGCCACCAGCTTTGGGCCACACTCTAGCTGCAACACACCCAACAGCCCAGCTGGGTGGCCTTTCAAGACTTAGTAGCATGTGTATAATCCTCTCAGGAACTCCCACTTGCTCTCCAGCACAGCAAGGGATCCCAGAGTCAGGCCAGACAGGACATTCAAGGTTCAAGGTAACTTTTGAGCAACCGGCACTTTGGAGCTTGATACAAATCATTTTAAGCACAAAAGGGCTTGCAGACATTTCATCTACAAAACAAACTAAAAAGACACTACTAGTTAATTCAGGTCAAGCAGATCCACCTTCACTATGATAAGCAAATTCTTTTTATAGAAATAGTTCTAGCCTTGTAGTTAAATGTACAGCCAAGTTTCTATCTTCTATCTTTGATCACTAGGATAAATTCTAATTTTAAGGCTCAAGATTATAAGACAGTTCCCAAATATACAGCCTGAATAAACACAAACATCACTTATTTATTCAAGAAAGTACTTTCTGGCTAGCCCTGGTGGCTTATTTCTGTAATCCCAGGATTTTGGGAGGCCGAGGAGGGAAAATTACTTGAGCCCAGGAGTTGGAGACCAGCCTGGGCAACATACAGAAACCCTGACTATGAAGAGAAAAAAAAAGGTTTTCTGGTTTGTTTTGTTTTTTTTTAATTAGCCTGGCATGGTGGTGCACATCTGTAATCCTAGCTACTCAGGAGGCTGAGGCGGGAGGAACTCTCCAGCCCAGGAGTGCAAGGATGCAGTGAGCCATGATCATGCCACTGCATTCCTGCCAGGGTGACAGAGCAAGACCTTGTCTCTTTCTTTTTTTTTGAGTTGGAGTGCAGTGGCTCACAGCAGCACACAAAAAGTAGTAGGCCTCACTCTGAAAAGCTCACAGGGTCAGGCGTGGTGGCTCATGCCTATAATCCCAGCAGTTTGGGAGGGGGAGGCGAGAGGACTGCCTGAACCCAAGGGTTTGAGACCGCCTGGGCAACATGGCAAGACCTCATCTCTACACTAAATCAAAAAATTAGCCAGGTGTGGTGGCATGTGCCTGTGGTTCCAGCTACTTCTAAGGCTGGGTGGGGAGGGACTGCCTAAGCCTAGTTGGTCAAGGCTGCGGTGACCATGAGCATGCCATGGCATTCCAGCATGGGCGACAGTGAGACTCAACTCAAAAAATAATAATAAAGTAAGTAGGGCAACCCCTTTGGGTCCCCTCCCACTGTGGGAGATTTTCTTTCCTCTCAATAAATCCTGCTTTTTCAAAAAAAAGTAAGTAGATAATGAAAGGCACACAGAACAATGCTTTGTAGTCTAAAAACCAACCCAAAGTGGTTCTTCCAACACTGTCTGATGCACATTCCCCTCTCCCTTTGTATAATCCTTTAAAGGACACCACCCTTACGCCAGGGCATGGTTTCACCCCCAAGGTCAGGTTCCTCCTCTCAGGAGCCTCCCCTAAGGCAGTCACTAATTGGTGAGGTAAAAGGTCCTGGTGGTGTTTAGGTAGGAGCCCTCTTCCCCATAACACTGGGCAGGGAAATGGCTCCTGGCCCCACCATCTTCAAGTCTTTGTCCTTACGTCACTTAACTCACACATTTAGAACAGCAAACGCTACTTTGGGAGACCGAGGCAAGAGGAATGCCTGATCCCATGGGTTTGAGAACAACCTCAGCAACTTGGTGAGACCTCATCTCTACAATAAATCAGAAAATTAGTCGAGCGTGGTGGTGCGTGCCTGTAGTTCCAGCTACTTAGAAGGCTGAGGCAGAATGATCACCTGAGCCCAGCAGGTGGAGGCTGCTGTGGTAGTGAGTATGCCACTGCATTCCAGCCTGGGTGACAAGAGGCTCCTAATAAAAAAAAAAAAACCCTGCAACCTCCATGCCACAGAAATTCCTGTCCCTCTTCCCAGTCTAGCCTTCTCTCAGGTGTTTCTCCCCACTTCACAACGTGTTTCACCCATTTTACCATCCATCTCTACCCAGAAGTACCAAGCTTCACGAGGGTAGGGAAGCTGTTTTGGCTGTTCGGTTCACTTAGGGTCTCAGGGCTTTAACGACTGACTGGCACAGAGGACACACATGGATATTTGTTGAATAAGTGAATAAATATTAAAAAAAACCAAAAAACCACACACTTGTCTCTAAACTTCAGACCCCTCCCCCTCAGTTGTCAAATTCAGATTGCAATGTCAGGACTCACTCCCTGTAAGGGAGAAATGGGAGTGTCCCTTCCAGAGGGAGATTCCCCACAGGGTAGAGAGCAGATAGAGAAGGAATCTGGAAAGTGAACTTTTGCAATGCCCTGGCTCCCAGGAAGGTATAAAGGGAGAATAATAATAAAAGGAGACAAAAGTCAGGAATGGCATTCTCAGCAGAGTGGGAAACATGCAGTGAGAGGAAAACCGCTGCAAAGAAAAACACACATTTATGAAACTCTTTTCAGCAAGTAATAAGTGCCATTGGAGCAAAAAACACCTGTACTAGATGAAGACCTTGGTTCCAGTTGAGTCTCCACCATTAACCAGCCTAGTGACCCTTGACCAAATCACTCCACTTACAGGTACACTTATTATTATTATTTTTTTTTTGTCTCACTCTGTCACCCAGGTTGGAGTGCAGTGGCATGCTCACAGCCACCACAGCCTCAATCTGCTGGGCTCAGGCTAACCTTCTGCCTCAGCTTTCCAGGTAGCTGGAACAACAGGCACACGCTACCACTGATTTTTTATTTATGTATTATAGAGATGAAGTCTCTCCAAGTTGCCCAGGCTGGTCTCGAATCCCTAAGCTCAAGCAATACTCTCACTTCGGCCTCCCAAAGAGCTAGGATTACAGACTTGAACCACCACGCCCAGCCAGGTGCACTTTGTTGGTAGGTATTTATATTTATTTATTTATTTATTTGTTTATTTATTTATTTATTTTTGAGTTGGAGTCTCACTCTGTTGCCCAGACTGAAGTGCAGTGGCCGCTCCCGGCCACTGCAGCCTCGACCTGCTGGGCTCCGGTGATCCTTCCGCCTCAGCCTTCCAAGTAGCTGGAATTACAGGCATGCGCTACCACGCCCGGCTGATTTTTCGATTTATTGTAGAGATGAGGTCTCGCTGCCCAGGCGGGTCTCGAACTCGCTGGCTCAGGCAATCCACTCACCTCAGACTCCCAAAGGCGCGGGATTACAGGCTGAGCCACCGAGCCCGGCTCATATTTTTTAGTTACTGATAATTAATACAGCTAACATGTATTGAACACGCAATGTGCCAGGAAGAGTTAGTTCTAAATGCTCCTCTGTTAGAAACTCATTTAATTCTCCTAACAACCCAATGGCCTAGACATCACCTTTATTTTATATTTGAGAAAACTTTGGCATAGAGAGGTTAATTAATCTGCTTCAAGCCACACAAATAGTAAGGCATGAAAGAGGGTTCTAGATGTTTTGGATATAGACGTAAGCAAAACAATGCAAATATTTACCCATGTGGAGTTTATCGACATATGTAACTTGCTCTCCATTCACCAAAACATACTCAGTGAGCATCCATTCTTAGTAGCCTGCCTTGATGCAAACCTAAATTATCTCTTCACAACCACTCTTTCTTTTTTTTTTTTTTTTTTTTGAGTTGGAGTCTCACTCTGTCGCCCAGACTGGAGTGCAGTGGCCGCTCCCGGCCACCGCAGCCTCGGCCTGCTGGGCTCCGGCGATCCTTCCACCTCAGCCTTCCGAGTAGCCGGAATTACAGGCATGCGCCACCACGCCCAGCTGATTTTTTTGATTTTTATTGTAGAGATGAGGTCTCGCTACCCAGGCGGGTCTCGAACCCGCGGGCTCAGGCAATTCACTCACCTCAGCCTCCCAAGAA
>NW_007259473.1:129441-133689 GCF_000164805.1 Carlito syrichta
TGTTAGAAACTCATTTAATTCTCCTAACAACCCAATGGCCTAGACATCACCTTTATTTTATATTTGAGAAAACTTTGGCATAGAGAGGTTAATTAATCTGCTTCAAGCCACACAAATAGTAAGGCATGAAAGAGGGTTCTAGATGTTTTGGATATAGACGTAAGCAAAACAATGCAAATATTTACCCATGTGGAGTTTATCGACATATGTAACTTGCTCTCCATTCACCAAAACATACTCAGTGAGCATCCATTCTTAGTAGCCTGCCTTGATGCAAACCTAAATTATCTCTTCACAACCACTCTTTCTAAAATGAAGACTTTATCGTGAAAAAGTCACTGGTTAAGGGAGTAGGTTTCAACATAAGCAAACAAAAATAAAAAGTCAAGAAACAATGCAGTTTAGCAAGCCACATGTTGAAAAACACTCAGGACCGGGTGCGGTGGCTCAAGCCTGTAATCCCAGCACTTTGGGAGGTTGAGGCAAGAGGACTGCCTGAGCCTAGGGGTTCGAGACTAGTCTGGGCAACATGGTGAGACCTTGTCTCTACGATAAATTGAAAAATTGGCCGGGCGTGGTGTCGCACGCCTATAGTTCCAGCTACTTGGAAGGCTGAAGCGGAGTCCAGCAGGTCAAGGCTGTGGTAGCCATGAGAGTAGTACTGCCCTCCAGCCTGGGCAACAGAGATTTCAACTCAAAAAAAAAGAGAAAGAAAGAAAAGCACTCAGACATAAGTATAGAGATTTCTAATCCAAAAATGTAGGGTGCCTTCTCATCAATGTGGAAGATTCACGACCACCTAATCTACAGCTTGCCATGTTTGTCAACCATTTTTACCTTCCAAGAAATAACCATTTTACCCTAACGTAGGTTTCACCAATGACTTTCCAATTCACTCACAAACCTCTGTTTACAAAATAAGAAGTTGCTGGGCATGGTGGCTCACACCTGTAATTCCAGCACTTTGGGAGGCCAGGTGAGAGGACTGCCTGAGCCCATGGGTTCCAGACCAGTCTGGGCAACTTGGCAAGACCTTGGCTCTACAATTAAAAAAAAAAAAAATGAGTGGGGCATGGTGGCACACGCCTGTGGTTCCAGCTACTTGGAAGGCTGAGGTGGAAGGATCGCCTGAGCCCAGCAGGTCAAGGCTGCGGTGGCTGTGAGTGTGCCACTGCACTCCAGCCTGGACAAGTAAGATTCCAACTAAAATAAATAAATAAAGTAAAACAAACAAAATTAGGAGTTACAGGACAATCACCACTGCCAGCCACAGCAGAGACTAAATAACTGGTCAAATGTCCCAAGAACAACCTCAGTTAAGGTCACACAATATATATTTTCCTCTCCTTTCTACCCTCATTTTCCCCTCCCAGACAAAAAAGCAGCCAGTGTTATTTCCTGGGAGTACATTTGGCAACCATATCCACTAATTAAGCATTCAAAGTCCCGCAAGGGCAGAACACGCAGAAGTCAAGTGGAAAGCAGAATACTGTCAGGAGGTGGAAGCCGAACTAGAAAGTAACTCCAGGCCAGGGCAGAGAAATGGCTGTTAGAGAGAAACACGAGATTGAAGAGAAAGGAACAGTTTATTAGATTTCACTTAGCAAATGACGACTCTGGTGTAACGGGAAAAGCTATGGGCTAGAAGAGACCTTCTGTCACTACTCAGCCTTGTGACTTTACTTTTACCTACTCACCTCCAAATTATTGGGGGAGGGAGTGGCCTGGATTTCTGAGTTCTGCCTACGGCGCTCCAGACAACCCCGACTGCCAGTCACGAGCAGCTGCGCCTTCGGGAAGCCAGTCGGCCAGGGACTTGTCCCCGAAATCCTGGGAGGAACCGGCGGCAAGAGCCACCAGGCGGTTACCTGCACACCCAGACTGTGCCCGATATCTCTCTCTTCGGTTGCAGATCTCCAGGTGTTATGGGCTCAGGACAATGTCCTCCCTTCCCGCCCAGCAGGCCTGACTCTTCCTGCCAAATATCCCTCCCGCAAAACATGGATCCGGGGTCCTGCATGCCCTACTCAGAACCCTCTCCTGCAGCCCAACACGCCCTAGCAATAATGTCAGTGCTTACGCGGAGACCACCTTCCCGTTCAGAATTTCCGCCGGCGCCATGGCCTTTATTAGTCCGCTGCCCACGATGGACACCGCCAAACCCGAGGCTGCACTCTCCCCGCGGCCGCGCGGGACAGCCCAACCCACGTGTTCAGGGACTGCCAGGGATCACCTACTGCGCCTGCGCGTCCGGCGCTGAGGCGCATGCGCATCGCAGAAGGACTGGGGTCCCTTAACTAGAGAAGAGTGAAAGGGTCGGGAACTGCCGGACTGAAGACACAGGAAAAAAAGGTGAAGAAAACTGGCGATGATTGGCTGGCACAAAGAGCCGGTCCATAGCGCGCCTTTGAGAGTGGCGGAAGGGGGCGGAACGAACTCCAGGACCGCGGCTGACTTCAGCCAATAAGGGAGCGGAGCGGGGGGGCGGGGCCGGCGGGGCGTTCTCGCGGGAGAACAGTTTCGCGGGCTCGGGAGGCGCCGCGGGGTTGAGCGCGTCGGAACTCCTGGAGGGCTTAGGGCGGGAGCGGGGCGGGGCCTCAGAGGTGAACCTGGAGGGTGTGGGCGCCGCCTGCCTTCCTCTGCGCCCGCGTCCCGCCTGGCTGGGCCGGGCTTTCCAGATTCTGACTCGGGGATCGGGCAGGGCACCCAGAGCTCTTCTTTTAGAATCTTTTTAGGTGGGTCGCGGTGGCTCACGCCTGTAATTCCCGCGCTTGGGAGGCCCAGGCGGGAGAGGATCGCTAGAGGCCAGGAGTTCTAGACCAGCCTGGGAAACGCAGCGACCCCCTTCCCCCGACAAAAAAAGTAGCCAGGCGCGGTGGCCCAGGACTTTTGAAAGGCCGATGCGAGAGGATTGCTTGAACCTGGGGTTCGAGACCAGCCGGGGCAACTTGACAAGACTTTGTCTCTACAATAAATAATAAAAGAAAAAAAAAGTTAGCTGGGCGTGGTGGCACGGGTCCACAGTTCCAGCTATTCGGAAGGCGGAGGCGGAGGGATCGCCTGAGCCCAGCTGGTCGAGGCTGCGGTGGCTGTGATTGTGCCACTGCACTCCAGCCTGGGCGACAGAGTGAGACTCCGACTCAAATAAATAGATAAATAGATAGATAGTAATAATAATAATAGCAGTATGCCTCTAAACACGTGGCAATTAAGAGGAAAATTGAAGCAAGTGCTTCTGGTAAGTTGCCGATGGTAAATATAGTGTGTGTCTCATACTGTCAAGTGCGTATTAACTACTTCACCTTTCTTATGTGTTGAGCAAGATGACGTAAACCCCATTTTACGGATGGGGAGATAGGCTCTGAAGCATAATTTGTCCAAAGCTGTATAACTGACTGGGCAAGGCCCCGCACCTGATTCTCCATCTCTAAATCTGTTGTCTTTGTCGTCACACCAGACAATTTTTCCATGGGCAGTGGACAGGTTTTGGGATGATTCAAACCCAGAACATTTATTGTGCACTTTATTATTATTACCGTGTAATATATGATTAAATAATTATACAACTCGCCATAAAAAGAGGCACAGAGGGAAGCGGCACATAAAATCATGGGCGGACCACACACAGACTAAAACCAGTGTTTAATTCCAACTTAAAGCCTGCCACCAGATGCGGCTGTACAATTGAAGCACATCAACTCACTTGCCACTCACTGATAGGGTATCGACATGGGTCTGCAAGCAGTTGATTTATTATGGTCTCTGTGCAGTCAAACCTCACTGCGTATGTGAATCTGTATTTGCCGCCGCTCGCCAGCGCTAGCATCACCGCCTCAGCTCCACCTCAGATCATCAGGCATTAGATTCTCATAAAGAACACACAGCCTAGATCCCTTGCATGCTCAGTTCACAATAGAGTTCACACCTATGAGAATCTAATGGGTCGGGCACAGTGGCATAGCCTGTAATCTAGCACTTTGGGAGGCCGAGGCAAGAGGATTGCCTGAGCCCGGGAGCTTGAGACCAGCCTGAGCAACTTGATGAGACCTTGTCTCTACAATAAATTACAAAAAAAACCCAAAAAACTAGCTGGACGTGGTGGCATGCGTCTGTAGTTCCAGTTAGTTGGAAGGCTGAAGCGGAAGGATCGCCTAAACCCAGCAGATCAAGACTGCGGTGGTCATGAGAGTGCCACTGCACTCCAGCCTGGGCGAGAGTGAGACTCCAACTCAAAAAAAAAAAAAAAAA
>NW_007259473.1:134034-138172 GCF_000164805.1 Carlito syrichta
CGACCTGCTGGCCTCAGGCGATCCTTCTGCCTCAGCCTTCCAAGTAGCTGGAACTACAGGTGTGAGCCACCACACCCGGCTAATTTTTAATTTATTGTAGAGATGAGGTCTCACCAATTGCCCAAGCTGGTCTTGAACCCGCGGGCTTGGATAATCCACTCACCTCAGCCTCCCCAAGGCATGGGATTACAGGCTGAGCCACCGAGCCTGGCTTGAGCCCAGGAGTTTAAGACCCAGTCTAGGCAACGTAGTGAGATCCCATCTCGATGAAAAAAATAAAAATAAAGATAGGCAAGCGAAGAGGACATAGAGTGATGGTAGGACATGGGACTGCGCTGTTTCAGAATGTGGTAAGGGAGGTTTCTCTGTGCATTTGACTTGAGCAGAAGCTGAGTGAAGAGGGGAACTTGAAGTGTAAGAGGGAGAAGGCAAGGATTTGGTTTGAGCAACTAGAAAGATGGAATTGCCATTTACTGAATTAAATTAAGGTAACACTGTGGGAGGGCCAGGCTTGGGGGCATGAGGTGGCGAATTCAGCATTAGATGTTTTTGGATTCCTGTTAGACATCCAAGTGGAGAGATGGCATTTATAAATCCATGAGCTGAATGAGATTCCACCGGGTGTATGGGTGTGGGTAGGGAGAAGAGAAAGCACTGATTGCTAGACCTCATCGATGTTTAGGATGCAAAGAGATGGGAGGAGCCAGGAGAGGCAGTCGGAAAGGGGAGTCCAATGTGTTCTGAGGAAAACCCTGAGAGCATGCTGCCCAGAAGGCAAGTGAAGAAGGTGTTTCATGGAAAAGGGGGCAATTCTGTCAACTGTTGCAGATTGGTCAAGTAATATAAAGAATTAGGCTGGGCGTGGTAGTTTATGCCTGTGATCCCAGCACTTTGAGAGGCCAAGGCAGGAGGATTGCTTGAGCCCAAGACCAGCTGAGCAACATAACAAGACCTTGTCACTGTGAGAAAAAAAAAAATTGACCAAGCGTGGTGGCGCACACCTGTAGCCCCAACTACTCAGGAGGCTGAGATGGAAGGATTGCCTGAGCCCAGGAGATCAAGACTGTGGTGAGTCATGATTGTACCACTGCACTCAAGTGGGTGACAGAGTGAGACCCCAATGCAAAAAAAGCCCCAACAAAAACAGAAAAAAAAACCACACTTGTTTTAAAGGAAAAATATAGTATTTATTATTCTCCTAGTTTATTTATTGTCTATAACTCTCATTCCCATGAATGCAACTTAATTTCTCCTCACCATCTTATTTTTATTGTATATAAATGAAGAGAGTGGGTAGCCATCCTCAGCTCATTAGACTGATTTGTATAGCTTTTTAAAAACATGTCAACTGGGTGCAGTGGCTCACACCTGTAATCCCAATACTTTGGGAGGCAGAGGCAGGAGGATTGCATGAGTCCAAGAGTTCGAGACCAACCTGAGCAACTGGGCAACTTGGCGAGACCTAGTCTCTACAATAAATAAAAAAATGAGGCCCGGGTCGATGGCTCAGCCTGTAATCCCAGTGCTTTGGGAGGCCGAGGTGAGTGGATTACCTGAACCCATGGTTCGAGACCCGCCTGGGCAACTTGGCGAGACCTCATCTCTACAATAAATCAAAAATTACCCGGGCGTGGTAGTGCACACCTGAAGTTCCAGCTACTTGGAAGGCTGAGGCAGAAGGATTGCTGGAGCCAAGCAGGATGAGGCTGCAGTGCCAGTCTGGGTGACAGCATGAGACTACAACTCAAAAAAAAAAAAAAAAAAATGTTCCTACCAAAAGTGAACACTCCAGTAAATGTGACACTCATACTTTTCCCTTGATGAAGTATATGTATTAGAGTACAAAAATTGGACCTGTTCCAAAAGAAAGGCCCAAAATATGAGTGTCACATTTACTGGAGTGTTCACTTTTGGTAGGAACATTTTTTTTTTTTTTTTTTTGAGTTGGAGTCTCACTCTGTCACCCAAGATGGAGTGCAGTGGCATACTCATGGCCACTGCAGCCTCGGCCTGCTGGACTCAGGTGATCCTTCCACCTCAGCCTTCCAAGTAACTGGAACCACATGCCCAACTAATTTTTTTATTTATTGTAGGAACGCGGTCTCACCAGGTTGTGCACATTGGTCTCGGACCCCTGGACTCAGGCAATCCTCTCATCTCTGCATCCCAAAATGTTGGGATCAGAGACGTGAGCCACCATGCCTGGCCTACTTTGTGTTTTCATTTCATTAATTAGAGGAAGAAGGCCACAGTCTTACTGCATTATTTCAGGAGGTGGTCTTTACTTCCTTGAACCTCTGTGATGCGTTCACCTGGCAACAGCTTCTTTGATATGCAAACATTCTAATGATACATTGCATAGGGCAGCCAACTCATATTGGACAATTCAGATCTCTCCTGGGAATTGAACTTGGATTTGGGATTTTCTTTTGAGTCTGATATGGTAAAAATGTGTGCTTTTCACTTTCTACTAAATGCAGCATAACTTACTACATCTTATGAGTGTGTAAAAAATAGAATAGTCATGTATAAACCTAAAATCACAGCATAATCATGTCATATATGGTTTTGTTTTTTTTTTAACTTTAGACTCCTAATAATTTTAATTTTATTTTTTGAGTTAGAGTCTCACTCTGTCGCCCAGGCTAGAGTGCAGTGGCATGTTCACAGCCACCAAAACCTCGAACTGGTGGGCTCAGGCGATTGCTCCACCTCAGCCTTCCAAGTAGCTGGAACTATAGGTGCACACCACCATACCCAGCTAATTTTTTGATTCATTATAGAGATGAGGTCTCACCAAGTTGTCCAGGTGGGTCTTGGACCCCTGGGCTTGGGCAATTCTCTCCCCTCGGCCTCCCAAAGTGCTGGGATTACAGGCTTGAGCCACCATGCCTGGCCTAATTTTTATTGTATTTTTATAAAATTAGTTTGGAATTTGGGAGAATAGTACTGTCATCTATATAAGTTAACTTTGTATTACTTTTCCCCCCTGTTTAGTTATTTTATTGTTCAGTCTATATATATATATATATATATATATATATATTTTTTTTTTTTTTTTTTTTTTTTTTTTTGAGTTGGAGTCTCACTCTGTCGCCCAGACTGGAGTGCAGTGGCCACTCCCGGCCACTGCAGCCTCGACCTGCTGGGCTTAGGTGATCCTTCCTCCTCAGCCTTCCAAGTAGCTGGAACTACAGGCATGCGCTACCATGCCTGGCTCATTTTGATTTTATTGTAGAGATGAGGTCTCGCCAAGTTGCCCGGGCGGGTCTCGAACCCGCGGGCTCAGGCAATCCACTCACCTCAGCCTCCCAAAGGCGCAGGATTACAGGCTGAACCACCAAGCCCAGCTAAAATTTTTTTTTTAGTTGAAGTCTCACTCTGTTGCCCAGGCTGGAGTGTAGTGCCACTATCACGGTCACCAAAGTTTCTACCTGCTGAGTTTAGGAGAGCCTTCCAAGTAGTTGGAACTACAGGTGGTGCCACCATACCCAGTTAATTTTTTGATTTATTGTAGAGACGAGGTCTCACCAAGTTGCCCAAGCTGGTCTCGAACCCCTGGACTCAAGCAATTCTCTCGCTCTGCCTCCCAAACCCAAGGGTTCAAGACCAGCCTGGGTAACTTGGTAAGACCTCACCGCTACAATAAATCAAAAAAATTAACTAGGCATAGTGGCACATGCCTATAGTTCCAGCTACTTGGAAGACTGAGGTGGAAGGATCGCCTGAGCCCAATAGGTTGAGGCTGTGGTGGCCGTGAGCATGACACTATACTCCAGTCTGGGCAACAGAGTTAGACTTCAACTCAAAAAAAAAAAAAGTCAGTTGGAAGCTGAGCATGATGGTTCACACCTGTAATTCCAGTTATTCAGGAGACTGAGGTGGGAGGATCACTTAAGCTCAGGAGTTCATAACCAGTCTGGGCAGCTTAGAAACTCATCTCAAAGAAAAAGTCAATTGGATTATATTTGGGCTCAGTGGTTCAGCCTGTAATCCCGCTCCTTGGGAGACTGAGGTGAGCAGATTGCCTGAGCCCACGGGTTCGAGACCTGCCTGGGCAACTTGGCGAGACCTCATCTCTACAATAAATCAAAAAATCAGCCGGGCGTGGTAGCACACGCCTGTAGTTCCAGCTACT
>NW_007259473.1:138192-144207 GCF_000164805.1 Carlito syrichta
GTGGACCAGGAGCAGCCACTGCACTCCAGTCTGGGCAACAGAGTGAGACTCCAACTCAAAAAAAAAAAAAAAAATTTATTTTGGTATTTAATTTCAAACATACAGAAAAGTACAGAGACTAATATAACACCTATCCTTTGATATCAACTCTCCTCTTGGGATGGATGATATAACATATTGAACAAGTAGGGTCAGTAAGAATTTTTGCCACTTCCAGCACTGAGGCAGACCCTGAAGCCCCTGATGTTGAGCATTACCTGATGTGGTTACCGGATTGTCAGGGAAGTGAGGATACCCAGCGCCATTGCTTTTACCTAGAAAATTAGTCATTTACATTTATTAGTAATATCGATTATTTGGGTATGCTTCTACCACGTAATATATTCTATTTGTCCAATTTATCCCTTTCTACCATGCCAAAAATTGATTGTTTTTGTTGTCGTATTTGTTTTTTTTTCCATGCTCCATTTTTTTCCTTTTATACTTGTTTAGATGTTATATATTATATGGCTATTGTTTTAGTGGTTATAACATATTTAATTATTTTAATAAATAGAGTTAACAAAGTTAACTGAAATCTTTACGTACCTCTCTTTTTTTGTTTGAGTGAGAGTCTGTCTCTCTATTGCCTAGGCTACAGTGCAGTGGCATGATCACAGCTCACCAAAGCCTCGACCTACTGGTTTAGGCGATCCTCCTGCTTCAGCCTTCTGAGTAGCTGGGTCTACAGGCATGTGTCACCATGCCCAGCTAGTTTTTCTTTATTATTATTTTTTGAGTAAGAGTCTTACTATGTTGCCCAGGCTGGAGTGCAGAGTCACACTCATAGTCACCACAGCCTTGATCTGCTGGGCTTAAATGATTCTTCTGCCTCAGCCTTCCAAGTAGCTGGAATTATAGGTGTTTGCCACCATGCCCAGCTAACTTTTTTGACTTATTGTAGAGGTGGGGTCTCGCCAAGTTGCCCAGGCTGGTCTCAGGCCGTCCTCTTACCTCTGCCTCCCAAAGTGCTGGGATTACAGGAGTGAGCCACAACGCCCAGTTTCTTTTCTTTTCTTTTTTTTTTTTTTGGAGTTGGAGTCTCACTCTGTCGCCCAGACTGGAGTGCAGTGGCCGCTCCCAGCCACCGCAGCCTCGACCTGCTGGGCTCTGGCGATCCTTCCGCCTCAGCCTTCTGAGTAGCCGGAATTACAGGCATGTGCTACCACTCCTGGCTGATTTTTTGGTTTATTGTAGAGATGAGGTCTCGCTGCCCAGGCAGGTCTCGAACCTGCGGGCTCAGGCAATCCACTCACCTCAGCCGCCCAAGGTGTGGGATTACAGGCTGAGCCACCGAGCCTGGCTCCAGTTTATTTTCAATCCCACAAATTAGATTTTTGAAATGCATTGACCAGATGCGGTGGCTCAAACCTATAATAAAAAATAAAGAAAAGTTCAAAAGCTCAAACCCAGTCTGGGCAACATAGCAAGACTCTAGCTCTTAAAAATAAATAAATAAATAATAAAATAATCCAGAGACTTGAAGTTTGAAACAGAATTCTAAAGGATTTACTTCACATGGAAAGAAAATGAGCTTACAAAACCTGAGATACAAGAAAGAATAGTGGCAAAAATAATCGTAAATATGTAGGCACATCTAAATAAGCATTAATACATTTCAAAAATCTAGTTGCATGCTTGTCATTCCAGCTACTTAAAAGGTTGAGGTGGGCAAGGCTGTGGTGGCCGTGAGCATGCCACTGCATTCCATCCTGGGCAACAGAGTTAAGAGTCCAACTCAGTAAAAATAAATAAATAAATAAATAAATAACCAATACATTTCTTTTTTCTTTTTTTTCATTTTTTGAGTTGGAGTCTCACTCCATCGCCCAGGCTGGCTACCCCAGTGTCTACCTGTTGGGCTACCCCAGTGTCTACCTGTTGAGCTCAGGCGATCCTTCTGCCTCAGTCTTCCAAGTAGCTGGAACTACAGGCATATGCCACAACACCCAACTAATTTTTTGATTTATATAGAGATGAGGTCTCGCCAAGTTGCCCAGCTGGTCTCGAACCTGTGGGCTCAGGCAATCCTCTCACCTCGGCTTCCCGAAGTGCTGGGATTATAGGCGTGAGCCACTGCACCTGGCTGGGTTTGAACTTTTCAAGCAATCTTCTTCCCTCGGTTTCCAAAGTATCTGGGATTACAGGCATATTCTTCCATGCCCTGAATTTGTTTTGTTTTTTGGTTTTTGAGGGGGGTTTTTTTGTTTTTGTTTTTTTTGAGTTGGAGTCTCACTCCGTCGCCCAGACTGGAGTGCAGTGGCAGGCTCATGGCCACCCCAGTGTCGACCTGTTGGGCTCCAGCAATCCTTCCGCCTCAGCCTTCCAAGTAGTTGGAACTGAAGGCACGCACTACCTCACCTGGATAATTTTTTGTTGTTGTTTATTTTAGAGACGAGATCTCGCCAAGTTGCCCGGTCTGGTCTTGAACCACGGGCTCAGGCAGTGCACTCGCCTCGGCCTCCCAAAGTGCTGGGATTACAAACTGAGTTACCAAGCCTGGCTATTCTTACATGTTTAAACTTCAGTCACCTTCAAAGTACTTTTCGTTTGATGCAATACACGTATCAAGATGTTTTTTCCACGGCTCAAACTGTTTTTGAATTTGTTGATTTTGATGTCTTTTAGTGCTTCTGCCATTTTTTCTTTCACCTCTAACACTTTGGTAAAATGTTTTTCTTTGAGGACTTTTTTCATCCTCGGAAACAACAACAAAAAAGTTACTTGGGACAAGATCAGGTGAATAGGGAGGGTGGGGCATAGGGGACATGCTGGTTTTGGTCCAAAACTCCTGAACACTCACTGTAGTGTGGACAGGTGTGTTACCATGGTAGAAAAAACAGTCACCTGTGGCCACAAAAAAATTCACTGAAGCCAAATGCAGCCTTTCATAACAATGCTTGCTGGTTCACTGGTGCCAGTGAGTTCCTAGAACACTTACCTAGCGGGGGAAACCTGTATTACAAGAGCCCACCCTCCAAAAGATAATTCCTTTTTTTGAGGGTCCCCCTTGTATCTTAGACCTTCTTATTTTGTTTTCTGTGTCTTTAAACTCTAGTTTACATTTACCATGTATTTTTTTCTTTTCTCTTCTTTTTGTGAAGAAAGAAAAGATTTATTTAAAAAGAGATCACTTCCCACGTGTGGCCATCAGGGTACGATTCAATGTCACATAGAAGATGCAAAGAATTGCACAGAAGTTAGATTTAAAAATATAGTTTAGCCGGGCTCGGTGGCTCAGCCTGTAATCCCGCGCTTTGAGAGGCTGAGGTGAGCGGATTGCCTGAGCCCGCGGGTTCGGGACCCACCTGGGCAACTTGGCGAGACCTCATCTCTACAATAAATAAAAAATCAGCCGGGCGTGGTAGCACGCGCCTGTAATTCCGGCTACTCGGAAGGCTGAGGCGGAAGGATCGTCGAAGCCCATCAGGTCGAGGCTGAGGTGGCCGGGAGCGGCCACTGCACTCCAGTCTGGGTGACAGAGTGAGACTCCAACTCAATAAATAAATAAATAAAATACAGTTTATTTAAAAGTAAATTATAGAGAGAAAGAGAAGGGAGAGAGAAGATTCACCTCCCCAAGGTGGGCAAGGAAGCCAAATCCAGGAAACATAGCAGTGACCATAGCTCGAAGCATGGCCACACCAGAGTTTAGCAAGGCAATGGCCCTGTATTTTTTCTATATGTAATCCTCTTTTTTTTTTTTTTTTTTTGAGTTGGTGTCTCACTCTGTTACCTGGACTGAAGTGCAATGGCACACTCATGGCCACTGCAGCCTCAACCTGCTGGGTAGCTGGAACTACAGACATGTGCTACCACACCCGGCTGTATCTTATTTTCTTAATAATTTCTTCAAATTTAAGTCTACTTATTCTTCAACTGGGTCTAATCTGCTTTTACTATATTCATACAATTTTCAAATTTGAATTATTATACTTTTCGTTTCCAGAAGTCTTATTTTGTTATTTTTGCAGTATTTTTATTTATGACTTATTCACATTTTCAAAGTTGAAACAAAGTTATTTTGTATTATATTGTGCAAATTCTTGTTCCAAATATCTTGGTAGATATAAAATTAATTCTAAAACTTGATAACTTTAGAAAAATGTATTTTGCGTCTTTAGTACATTAAGCATCATGTCATGCATTTATACACTTTTAGTAATTTAGGTTAATATGTTTTTCTTGGTTTCATTTGAATTATATAAATTTTTTTTTTACTGAGAGTTTTAGTAATTACAATTTAGAACATTGCACACCCTTTTGACACTAAGTGGAGATACTCAAATACAGCTAAAAATTCCTTAATTTTTACCCTCCATATAGATGTAGCATAAACACAAAATTAAGGTTGATCTACTGAAATCAGATTTTTAAAAAAGAATTTGTACATAGGAAATGATTTGTAATCAAATATAACAAACTGGGAATCTTTCATCACGGATCTTTAAATAGTTAAAATTTTATAAAATTTTTATTTAAAGTTTTAATTTTTTCTCTGCTGTCTCATTAATTAGTAGGTGTGAATTAATATTTCCCCAGACATTTTATTTGTGTTTTCTTCATTCCTATACTCTGAGAAATTGTGTTTATTTAGTTATGTGGCTTTTACTGATAGCTGGTGTTGTAAATTGTCAGGTGAATAATCGTTTTTAGGAAAAGGTAGAGTAAACTTTTAGGTCAATGTATTACTTGGTATTTTCCTAGGACCTATTGTGTTTGTTAGGGTAGTATCTCAAAGGAATATTTTAAAGTTCTATGCTGTTGAGAACTACCTATTTGCATTTGTGTGAGCTGGAACATTGTGGGGTTTAATCCAGAGGGTACATGTTAATTAATTTGCAATTTCTCTTCATAGGCTTGTTACCATCCACCCCATGAAGTGGTTCCCACCAGGAACCCAGTCATGCACAACAGAAGGGCAGCTGGCACAGTCCATTCTGACTTTGCTGATTTATTGGTGAAAAACAAGAATCTTTTAGCTAAGGTATGTGGATTATTTGTAAACAAATCACCGTGGGAAATTATTTCCTCTAAAAGCAAGGAGAGAAATATTCTGACAAAGGGCTCACAGTATTATCTTAACTCAGTTTTGCTTCTTTTCCCCCTCAATATCGAGCTCCTTTATCACTGAAGAGCATCCATTTAGATTCAAATCTGTCTTTTGCCAGAGAACCCCCTTTGACTATGATACATAGTTAAGTATGTTTGAGTTGGCTGTCAAATGCTGGAATGTTAGAACATTGTTTATGAGCTGCATGCTCAGAATTTATCTAATAATAATCATCAAATACAAGTATTAAGTATTTTAATGGAGAGGATGCGTTCCTATTGACTAGTTTTATTTAACACTTAATGAAACATCTGAGTGTCATCACTGGATAAAAAAGAATGAATTGGGGGTTCAAGACCAGCCTGGGCAACTTGGCAAGACCTCATCTCTACAATAAATTTAAAAAATTAGCCAAGCATGGTGGTGCATACCTGTAGTTTCAGCTACTTGGGAGGCTGAGGCTGAAGGAGTATGCCATTGCACTCCAGCCTGGGCTAGAATGAGACTCCAATTCAAACACAAAACAAAACAAAAAACTTTACTCTCTGTGATAAAGAGTAAAGAGTGCATATAGGCCAGGCATGGTGGCTCATGCCTATAATCACAGCACTTTGGAAGGCCAAGGTGAAAGGATTGCCTGAACCCATGGGTTTGAGACCAGCCTGGGCAACTTGGCGAGACCTCATCTCTACGATAAAAATAAAAAAAATTAACTGGGCATGGTGGTGCATGCCTGTGGTTCCAGTTACTTGAAAGGCTGAAGTGAAAATATCGCCTGATCCCAGTAGGTTGAGGCTGTGGTGGTCATGAGTGTGCCACTGCACTCCAGCCTGGGTGACAGGTGAGACTGACTCAAAAAAAAAAAATAAAATAAAAAAGAAGCTACTCCTCATCTGTTCAAGTTTTATAATGAGATTGCAGCA
>NW_007259473.1:144227-147997 GCF_000164805.1 Carlito syrichta
TGAGACTCCAACCCCCCCCCAAAAAAAGAGTGCATGTACAAATTTTTCAGTTGAGCCTAACTACTTTTAGCATATTTGTTGCAAAAGATAGTCTTATTAGAGAACCATGATTGGAAATTCAAAGGTCATTGTCTTTGTTAAGGGTACTACATTATTGCTGTTTATGTTTGTACTGCCTCCATGGTCACCTTTAAGTAAAGTGTTTGGAATGCTTAAATTTGGGGGCACTGAATGAATAAATAGCTATCTACAATAGCAGTATTAGTTTGCTAGGCCTTCCATAAAAAAGTACTACAAACTGGTATCTTTAACAACCAAAATTGATATTCTTACTGAGGTTCTGAAGGCCAGAGGTCTGAGACAAGGTGTCGGCTCGGTTGGTGTCTTCTGAGACCTCTCTCCTTGGCTTGTAAATGGTGATTGCTGTGGTTTGGATGTTTGTTCCCCTAGACATCATGTTGAAATTTACTTTGGGAGGTGGAGGTGAGAGGATTGCCTGAGCCCAGGAGTTTGAGACCAGCCTGGACAGCAGGGCCAGCATGGTGGGCCCCGATCCAATATGGCCAGTGTTTTTACAAGAGGAAATTTAGACACAGACAATTACAGAGGGAAGACCACGTGATGACAAAAGGAGAAGACTGGTCTTAGTCCATTGGTTTTGCTATTAAGGAACACCTGAGACTGGGTAATTTATACAGGAAAAAAAGGTCATTTGACTCACGATACTGCTGGTTGGATGCCTGGGTACCCATAGAAGCCTCAGACTGCTTCCACTCATGGTGGAAGGCAAAGGGGAGCTGGCAGGTGTAGAGGTCGCATGGCAAGAGAGGAAGCAAGAGAGAGGGGAGGAATAACAGCCAGCTCTCACAGGAACTAATATGAGCAACAACAGTCCCCTCCCTATGGCATTAATCTGTTCATGAGGGATCTGCCTCCGCATGACCCAAATATCTTCCATCAGTCCTCACCAACAACAGGGATAAAATTTCTCACTTTTTTTTTTTTTTTTTTTGAGTTGGAGTCTCACTCTGTCACCCAGACTGGAGTGCAATGGCCGCTCCCAGCCACTGCAGCCTCGACCTGCTGGGCTCCAGCGATCCTTCCGCCTCAGCCTTCCAAGTAGCTGGAACTACAGGCACGCGCTACCATGCCCAGCTAATTTTTTTTATTTTTATTGTAGAGATGAGGTCTCGCCAAGTTGCCCAGGCGGGTCTCAAACCCGCGGGCTCAGGCAATTCACTCACCTCGGCCTCCCAAGGCATGGGATTACAGGCTGAGCCACTGAGCCCCGCTGAGTCTCATTCTTTTACCCAGGCTGGAGTGCAGTGGCATGCTCATGGTCACTGCTACCTTGACATGTTGGACTCAGATGAGCCTTCCACTTCAGCCTTCCAAGTGGCTGGAGCTACAGGCACATGCCACCAAACCCAGCTAATTTGTTTTGATTTATTGTAGAGACAAGATCTGGTCAAGTTACCCAGGCTGGTCTTGAACCCTGGGCTCAGGCAGTCTTCTCGCCTCAGCCTCCCAAAGTGCTGGAATTACAGGCATGAGCCACCAAGCCTGGCCTTTTTTCTGCTATCTCATCTTTGAATAGCCAGATTCCGGGTCTCATTTTTTTTTGAGTCAGAGTCTAACTCTGTCACCCAGACTGGAGTGCAGTGGCCGCTCCCGGCCACCGCAGCCTCGACCTGCTGGGCTCCAGCAATCCTTCCGCCTCAGCCTTCCAAGGCGCTGGAACTACAGGCAAGCGCTACCACGCCCAGCTAATTTTTGATTTATTGTAGAGATGAGGTCTCACCAAATTGCTCAGGCAGGTCTCCAACCCACGGGCTCACCTCAGCCTCCCAAAGCACTGGGATTACAGACTGAACCACCAAGCCCAGCTCCAGGTCTCATTTAAATAGACATAAGTATAGATAAAACTATACAGATAAACATACATATTTATTTCCATTTTATTTATGCTAATGCTTTCCATCTTTTGGCATAGAAAAGTGAATAAAATTAAATTTAAATGGAGTTTATATAGACAGAATAAATCTTATGATAACTTTGAGTGATTTCTTACATTTGTCTTTCCTTTCAGAAAAATGTGACACCAATCCCTGAAAACAATAGTAATTTAATTATGGGTCGTTTTCTTGTTCTTTTTTCTAATAACTATTAATACTGAAAAGGTAGGATTTTGGTAATTCATATTAGAATAGATTAAGACTCATGTCTATGCATAATTTATTAAAAACATTTTAATCAAGTTGTCCAAAAATTGCCAGTACCTTGCTTTTTGGTTGTTTGTGTTTGTTTGTTTTTGAGTCAGAGTCTCACACGTTGTCCAGGCTGGAGTGCAGGGGCATGCTCATGGCCAACACAGTCTCAGCCTGCTGAGCTCAGGTGATCCTTCTGCCTCAATCTTCCAAGCAGCTGGAACCACAGGTATGCAACACCATGCTTGACTGATTTTTTTGACTTATTGTAGAGATGAGGTCTCGCCATGTTGCTCAGACTGTTCTCAAATCCCTGCGCTCAGGTAATCCTCTTGCCTTGGCCTCCCGAAGTACTTGGATTATAGGCATGAGCCACCACGCCCGCCTGTAGGTACCTTGTTTAAAAGAAAATAAGGAGCCAGGCTAGGTGGCTCAGCCTGTAATCCCGCACTTTGGGAGGCTGAGGTGAGTGGATTGCCTGAGCCCATGAGTTTGAGACCCACCTGGGCAACTTGGCGAGACCTCATCTCTACAATAAATCAAAGAATTAGCCGGGCGTAGTGGCACGCGCCTGTAGTTCCAGCTACTTGGAAGGCTGAAGCAGAAGAATCGCCGGAGCCCAAGAGGTCGAGGCTGAAGTGGCCAGGAGCGGCCACTGCATTCCAGTCTGGGCGACAGAGTGAGACTCCAACTCAAAAACAAACAAAAAAAGAAATGAGAGCTTGCTATGTTGCCAAACCTGGTCTTGAACTCCTGGCCTCAGGTGATTCTCCTGCCTGACCTCCCAAAATGCTGGGATTACAGGCATGAACCACCACACCTGGCCCAAAGTTTTTTGTTTTTGTTTTGTTTTGTTTTTGAGTCAGAGTCTCACTCTATCGCCCTTGCTCACGGCCACTGCAGCCTCAACCTGCTGGACTCAGGCTATCCTTCCACCTCAGCCATGTAGCTGGAACTATAGGCGCATGCCACAACACCCAGCTAAGTTTTTTATTTATTGTAGAGACGAGATCTTGCCATGTTGCCCAGGCTGGTCTTGAATTCATGGACTCAGGCAGTCCTCTCACCGCTGCCTCCCAAAGTGTTGGGATTACAGGCACTTTAAATTTTTTGTTATAATTAACTTAATCTCCTTGTGGGACATACAAAAATAATGATCATGTTTTTCTGCCCAGTAATAAACAGGTACAAGAGAGCCATATTTGGAGAAAGCCAGATATAGAAGGGTCAAATATTAGTCTATTTTGTTGATGATTGCTTTGTCTAGTTTAGGCTATATGATCTTGAGCTAAAACTCTTACCTAGACCTAGTTGGGTTGCAGTGATAATAAATATGGGTGAAAACATATTTGGAAAAAAAAACTCCACTGATAATATAAATCCTAGTCCTTAAATTTAAGATACAGACAGGCGTGGTGGTTCATGTTCATAAGTATTCATTATAGTATTGTTCACAAAGCCAAAATGTGTACAAAACTCAAATGTCCATCAATTGGTAAGTGAATAAGCAAAACCTGGTATATCCATGCTGTAGAATTTTTTTTTTTTTTTTTTTGAGTTGGA